>NC_051181.1:89611391-89684707 GCF_013339695.2 Rhipicephalus sanguineus
GTATCCACACACCCAAAGCAGATTATTCATCTGTGACAGACCCATCTGTATAAACGTGACGGCGTGTTCTCTAATTGGTGTTAATGTGTTCGAGAGCGAAGTATGCCAACGCTGGCATGCAGAGGTGTTTTTCTCTTGCTCTTGAACCCCAGCACTGTCGTGACTATCGCACAGGAAGGAAGCTGCCATGGCGGCCCCGTCAATATCGACGGCTTTTCATACATCAGGGGGAGTAACATCCACACCTCAGAAGTTCTGGCTTAAAGTGGACGATCTCGTACCCTGGCCGCAAAACGCAGACTAGGAGGGACTCTTCGCTTCATTAGCAGGGCAGCCGAAAGACGTTTGCTTTCTGTCAAGGTCCCTACTGCCGATGTGTTTTCCGATAAACCTAGGCACGCCATCAATGCTTTGGCTTGCCGATGTTCAAAAATCGTTTTTTTTTTGCCGCCAGGATTAATGGTCCCGGAAAGCTTTATTGGAATGAACGCGGTGGGTTCTTTGTTCAGGTACAAGGATGCATTTATTTTGTCCAGAAATAAAGTGTCCACAATATTATCGATATGTCCCGTTTCCTTCCCGCTATATTTTTTTCAGATTATTGTGGATTTTCTGAAGGGATATTATAATTGCCTACAGAATAAAGGAAATCTTAGCACTCATGACACAGTAACTGGAGTCGCAACTGCAGTTGTGTTACTGCAGTGCTTTTTTAAGAAGAAGAAGAAGAAGAAGAAATGATTTTATTGATTCGAAAGAGATAATACATAGGAAAAATAATATACAGAAGGAGGTCCCAAAGCTCTAGGCTGCAAGGGGACCTCCTGTGCTGTTTAAACAAAAGAAAACAAATCATGTAAAGCAACTTGGCAAACAGAAAAGGATAAGTTTCAAAGGATCAGTAACACTTGACAGCAAATCAAATCAAACAGTCAATCAGCAAAGAATCAATAACACTTGACAGCAAAAGGAATAAAACACGAAATGTATATACACTGAAGTACATGTTAGATGTTAAGCGAACGATACAGATATCACATGTGCTGAATAATAAAGGGCAAAGAAAAAAAGATAACAGCGGTATGTCACAAAGCGGCAACACTGTCAGGGACATGACAATCAGCGAATTTGGTACAATACAGAACAAACATAATGGGCAAAACATTTCTGCTATGCCTGAACTGATATCGAAACACATTCTTTTATTAGACTTGTCAAAAGGCACACTTTATTACGGTGAATGTTGTATAAATCTTGAAAGAAACATTTGTTGGTGGAGCACTGTAATGCCGGCAGCAGATTTTGTGGCCAAGCGAGATGTCTTTGTCGTAGTGGTAAAAGTGTTCATTACTGTGCTCCACTGTAATTTGCCGCATAATTACTTTTTCTTCCAGCTCAATTTGTACAACGTATTTTCTCATTTATGCAGTCTGCCACACGCATCTGTTTCTTTTTTCCGGTTCTCCATCGGGACCTGTCATGAACGTTATACGGAGCAATTGTTCCCGAGCAAGCGCCGAAATCCTTCGTACTCCAGACACGTACGTTCATACCGAAGACTCGTTTTAACGGTTGAGAGACGCGGTCTGCACTTAGCAAGCTTTGTTTTGTTTGCTCTCATAGGACAAAATATAAAGAGCCGCGTTCTCTCGGTTCTTATACGGTTTGTAAAATATGCGCAACTTCAGAAGAGCGGCGTCCGCGGGATCACGTACGCTTTCGTTCACCCGGCAAAATTAAGGCGCTCCATGGCATCCAGCAAGAACAATGAAAAGGAAACAGCTCTCCCTGTGTTTAGGCCTTTGTCTTTTTCTTAAACGTAAGTCTTATAATTGCCTGCTCTTAAATGTCTTCCTTTGGCGAAGAGAAAGCGAGGAATATTTTCGTAATAATGAGCATACTAATTCGAGATAGCGTAACAAGTCGGTGGAAATCTTAGCTTGGGAAAAGTTTCCCAACTATTGAGTGAATTTTTGCCTTGTATGCTGCAAATGGTCCCCTGCATATGAGACTGCTCACTAGAGTAAGCCGCTGACTCGGATCAAAATAACTGTAACAGACTGTCTCAGTAGTCCTAATTGGCGCAGGTCTTTTCGAAAAGTCATCTATTAATGCTGCTTTAAAGCTTACTTCCGAACATGCGGGCGCGAAAATGAGTTTTATCTTCAGTTTATCAATTTTCAGTTCAAATAGGCATTCGGCCAACGTCTGCTCGTATTATTTTCCGACTTTCTCGACATCGAATAGTCAGATGCGAAGCGACGGTGGCTTAGTTGCTATATTTTAGTTCGTAAGCCGAGCGCAATAACATTTCATCATCTCGTACATATTTGAAAAAAAAAGAACATACTTGCAGGCAACCCAAACAAACTTAAAGATGATAAGTGAAGATAATCGAACCAACATCATCTTCTACAATTTTTAAAATCATGCAAAAACGGGAAATCGCGACAGAGATGTGCGCCTGCCCCTGAGGAATTCTCCCTATCCGTGTTCCCCTGCCATTTTTGACGCCTTATTAACGCGGAAAGCATTGTGTGCCCCGTGAAGTTCAAAATTAGACGAGCATACGGCGTCCGTCCGGCGTTGATATTCGATCGTGAAAAAATTCACCTGGGCAGCTGATGAAGTCGCGTTTTAGTCTCAAGAAAAAAGGGGACCATGAGGCGATGCGTAGCCGGAGCACTTGCACGATCGCGTTCCGTTGGCGTTCGTTGGGCATGCTACCGACCTCGCGTCGTGCAACGCGAAGAGGGACGCTACGCGCGTCGTATCTTCCATCTAGCCTGGCCGTTAATTCTCACAGGGCGAGCGGGGAACGCGGTCGACAGGCGGGCGAGAGGGGGGCAGCGTAGGAGAGGAGAGAGAAGGGGAGGGGACGCGCATGCGCTCGAGCTCATAGCGGCGTTGCGCAGCAGAGAATTTCGGCATGTCTAGCCCGCGTTTCAGAGAAAGAGTGGAAAGGGGGAGGGTAGAGGGGAAGGGGGAGGGGGAGGGTAGAGGAGAGGGGAGAGGGTAGAAGAGACGTGGAGAGGGGTATGGGAGAGGGGAATTGGAAAGGGAAATGGGAGAGGGGTAGAGGACATGGGGAATGGTGAAGGGGGAGTGGAGAGGAGGTGTGTGGAGAGGGTATGCGCATGCACAGTAAGGGTGGTCACGCCGCACACCACCACCACCACCAGATTGAGCTCCGCCTTAAGATACTTCGCTTCTAAAAGCAACCTGTCCCACATCTAGATAACTGACTTCGTCTCGGATGGTCAAGCGACAAAGCTTATACTGCTACTACTACTACTATACTACTACTACTACTACTACTACTACTACTAATAATAATAATAATAATAATAATAATTATTATTATTATTATTATTATTATTATATTATTATTATTATTATTATTATTATTATTATTATTACTGGGTTTTTACTTGCAAAAACCACAACGCGATCATTGAGAACGCCGTAGTGGGGGACACATTATTAATTTTCACCAGCTCCAGTTCCTTAACGTGCACCTAAATCTAAGGTGCGCTAGAATGGACGCCAGTGACTGTCTCGGAACATTAAATACCGGACAATCGCACAGGATGTGGTGTAGCGTCTCCTCGCAATGACAGGGATCGCAAAGAGCGAAAGGAATAGGATTTCGTAAATGCCACCCCTTGCCATAAGCGATAAAACTGGTAAACCTCTCTAAGCACATGGGCGTTCTTGCAATTCACCCCACAGAAAGTGGCCGCCGTGGCAGGGAATGGAACTCCCGCCCGCAAGCTTAGCAGCGCGACGCCCCTCTAAGATTGACATTGCCCAGTTGAAGCACCTGACTGAGCACGTGATCACGTCATGTGACGTATTCACGTTACCAAGAAAGAACCCGAAGTAGCGCAGTCACATGACCAAGTGATGGATGAAAACATTCCTCGCGTGCATTATGTGCTATGTGCGAGTGAAAGCATGCGAGGGCAGCGGACGTTAGCGGCTTAAGCTGAGATGAAGCGCGTCGAGCGTCTTTCATCACGCGAAAGGCCCGCGGTGGGGGTCACGCAGCAAGTGTCTGCGTGGAGGTCGAGGCTGCATTCGGCAGAAACTGTGCACTTTGAGTGGCCGGACGAGGTCGCGTGCGCCCAACCTTCATAGGGATCAGCAGACGGTCATGTTTCTGCGTGATGTATTCTCACCGGCCAGTTTACTCTAAAGCGATAGACAACACCAAGGTCACTTCTCTCGCTGCAGCAGCCACGCTTCGTCACGCCAGTGCTTTGTTGATTTAGGCCAGGTAGGATGCTGAAGAAGTTAACTGCTAAGCTTACTTGGCATATTATTCCAATTTGTTACTATCGCATTCACTGCTTTAACCTTGCGGCGAAACTTTGACTTTTTCTTCCGCATCACGAAACAACTAGCACAGCAACAAGTCGTGTTGACTTCTTCTACAGCGTATTTTATAATTCAAGTGTGGCTTTATGGTAATAGACATCTGAGAACGATAAACAAAGCAACAGTGTCATCGACTTACTTTTGAGAGGACGGTTCATTTAAGGTGAACCAGCGAAAGGGATAGGTTGGTCCGAGGTCCAAACGCGTCGAACTACAGTCTTCCAGGGAGACCTGACACAGTGCCCTGCAATAAAAGAATATTACGACATTTACTGCCGCTGTATGGAAGTAACACAACTGGAGATTATGTCATTGTCACCTTTATTATGTTTATCAACAAAGACGAAATTGACACATTCTGATAAAGGTCTCTAATACGGAAAACATTAAAAGAAGAGAAAGAAAAAGCATATATAACTTAAACTATGCCTGAGCACTAGCAAAAATAATGCGAAGGAAAGTATAGGGGATGTTATTAGTAGTAAATGTAAGGTAAGTGTGAAGAAAGAAAAGTGGACGAAAAGATAACTTGCCGCGGGCAGGGAACAAACCTCCGACCTTCGAATAACGCGTCCAATGCTCTACCAACTGAGCTACCGCGGCGGCCATCCCCCCGTCCACTTTATAGGGTATATAGGTCCATTTCAAACGTGGGAGTGTCAGTCAGCGCCGCCAGTAGCCATGACGGCGAGTGTGGTTGGTAGAACATCGGACACGTTATTCCTTTTGTGTTAGCTATTTTGGTGAAAGCTACATTAAGTAGGGTCCAAATTTACAACATTCCTCGGTGGCAATATACTCGAAGTTTACATATGCTTACAAACTGTCTGCATGATGGAACTCTCATTGTACTTCAATCTGCATGGCTAGAGAGAGGCCGTATGACCAGGCAGTGCGCCCTGGCTCGCACGTGGCGACATGCTGGGGTTCGAGGTTTCGGCTCCTGCTGAGAGTCTGCAGGCCGCGGGCGAAAGACAGCACCGCGTCTTAGGGGAACGCTGCAACCCCACTGCACGGAATAATGAAGTGAAGAATGAAGTTCAGGCACGACTGGCATTTTCGCATACCTCTGCCACGGCCGCTACATAAAAAAAGGCCGCTAATACGTGAATTACTGGTGAAAAAAAAAGAATTCAATGAAATTGAAGTTTACAATGACAAGCGAAAGTATGAGACAAGCACCCTCTCAATCAGTAAAGTTCAAGTCACTCATCTGGCTGTTCTTACTACAGGTCACAAATTAGCTACGTATCGCTTTTTCTGGGCTCGAATCTTTGCCTCAACGTTCAGGCTGAAACAAGCGGAACTTAACGCATCGCCTGTCATAGGCGCTGACTGCGTCGCACGACCACAAGGTGTGGGATCTGCCGAATTTTTTCAGAATAGAAATAGTGCCTGTCAGTGGTTATTTCTATGCAGGCCTGATGCATATGAAAGGTTCGTCTTACAGTATTCCATAAAGTATTCACAGCTCGTAAACGAAATCTACAGATGATTTAGTGCGAGCCATCGGGCCAGCTTTACGCTAGGACCAATGTATGCATGACGCATCCGTTTTCATATTAACATGAAGGTGCTTTAAGAACTCTGCGTTCTATATTGTAATAAACATTTTAGGGTCGCAAGATCTAACTGAATATTGACTTCTAATTGGCCTTTACCTGTAGTTATGTTGAGATATCATGTGTACCCAATATAACTCGTAATTGAACTACAGCTATTCATTTCTCTTTAGATTGCTTTTGCTCACTATTTGGAAAATTGGAAGAATATGCTCGACTGGAAGTTCTTGACAGAGAAACAAGAGCGTCAATCGGTGCCTGTACCGCTCATAATGATCAGTAAACAGAAAATATAGTGATGTCAAATACCTTTGATTTTGAGAGTTGCTGTGTGCAATCATCAGAACAATAATTAAGATACATGTGCTTAAGCAATCACAAACGCTTTACGAAAATGTCAGGAGGCGGAAAAATGCTTCAAAGAACCCATTGAATAATTGTGGCCATTCTTGAAAACCTTTCTTAGTCTATTTCACCCACCCATCTGACCCTTTCTTCCGCAGAAAATTCTTCCAATGGGAATCGATCCAGCAACTGCGAAGGTGATGGCATTTCTCATCCGTGCTCTCTTACGCTGCATCTCTTCGCGATTTTAGTCATTTGAGGACTGGTAACGTGATCAATGTCTACGCTAGCGAGATGACATTATCTTCTGTTTATCGATTCCCTAGCCAGCTTAGGTTCAAAGAAGAAAATTTTGTGCAGAAAGTAGGTAACGCTGACCTTCATAGACGATATTTGTAACATCAAGAGGGCATAATAGTTGTTGGCATTTGCGTTCCAATCCCCGATATGATTATGAGATACGCCGTAGCGGAGGGATCCGTGAATTTCGACCATTTGAGGTTCTTAATCAAGGGTATAATAGGGCTTAAATAAATCTTTGAATAAGCAATTTCGTTCATTGATTCTGTGGAGGAAACAGCGGCCTACATTATTAATCGCAGTCTCCTGCTCTTCGATGTACGACCACAGATCATTATCCGTTATAATAATGAACTAACCAACCTAGTCCCGCATACTACCGCGGGTGATTGCTAAGTATTACCATGGTCCCTCAATGTATTACTCAGGAAGATACGTGAGAATAAATCTAACCCATCCTATCGTTGCTCCCTCGTTGGTGCCTCGTTTATTCTGGCGTATCGGTGCTTTTCAACAGGTCAACGGTTCAATACACGGGCCCCATTCCGGAATGAAGCTGTGATATAGTGACTCTCACAAGAATCGAAACGCAACGCAGGGAGGATAGGCTTGCGACACCTATGACACTAATTGCATATTTATATGGTTAATCTATCAGTACTCAGGAACGTCAATGCTCATCAGTCACCCTATTAACGCTTCTTCGAAGCCCGTATAACACTGGGTTGACTTTCTAGATGTTCGTTCGTCTTACCTAGCATGCGCTGCTTGAAGTTAAGCCTTGCATCCATGCCTATGTCAGTTCGTGTGTTCTTTGTTAGGGCGTGGTACTGAGTTGATTGTGTATTAAGCAAGAAAACGTGGCTGACAGAGAAAAACAGTGCCAGCGAGTTTAGCTCTTCCTTATGGAAACAATAAATTTTCTCCACAATTATACAAAAAAATGAGGACGTGAAATGTCCACTGTAAACGTCACTCACTGTACACATAATTTGCAAAGTACGCGAACCACTTAGTCGATTGACTAAAAGGAATGCCCGTGACGGCTATGCATGGAGTAGCTACAAAGACTGCACAGTCCTAAAGCACCGCTTTTTGGCGAAGTTGACAAAACTTAACCAAAACTTAGCCAAACATTACTTAGCCTAATTAAACCAAGTTCATTTCAATAGCTCCGGCTATTCGCCCGCCGCCCTCAATTTATCAATTTTATTATATGTGGGCAACTACAAATGGGCCACAGGGGGCGTGATAGTGATTGGCCAGTCTTCTAGCTAACGTAATGCTCTAGGTTTGAAAGTCTTAATTTGCTTGTGTATATACGGAACATGCCACGCATGTTTAGGGACGGTTAACAAAAAAATGGTAGCTTTGTTCACAGTGAAAACAGAACGTTATTTCTCATCTAATCTTCATAACGAGTCTCATTGTACAACGCTCCTGCGGGGAATGCAAAACATTAGGTACTTCTAAATCATTTTCTTTGGTATAGTGGCCACCTCTTGCTACTACTATATTCACCATGTGTCGATGTGTAGATTTTCGACATGTTTTTTTTTTTCTTGCAATGTTACATATTCTTCGTAATACAAAAACGGTGATTAGTGCTATGGCTACATTAATTTATCAATCAGTGTTCGTGGGAGGTATTTTTCCTGATGTCTTTTAGTGTTTTTTCTGCTCCTTGACGATTCTTCTTTGTAAAGTACTGCGATCCCTTTAAATATGTGCAAAGAAACGTAAGTGGTCGTAAAATATTCTAAGATCTTCGCTGCGAGAAATAACACAGAGAGAGAAATAGAAAAGATAAATCGGAATACTGGAAGACTGCCCAGCATTGGACTGCTCAAGCTACACGCGTTAGAAGAAGACTAAAAGGAAACAAACTCATAATGTGCATTTAATTCCTTTTTAAAGCCTTCTACAATTCCTTCTTTGGAGTTGGTTTTTTTTTTTACCCCTTTGCGACGATAGACTGAAGCCTAAGTGCTACTTGTCATTGTTATTCGTGCTGACAATGAACAGGGGACGCGCCAAATGCACAAAAAAAAACGGTAGAAACTGAAGCTTCGCCTTTACGAGTTGAACGCGATAGCGATATCCTGCCCCTAGTGCGTACTTCGACCACTTAGTGCATACCTCTTATTGTATGTTGTTACTCGAGAAGTCCTGATTGTACATTACTGCAATGTTCTTGGCAAAGTACAAAGTAGTCGCATAGCCGCAGCACGCCGAGCTTTGGTGGCGGCCTTCTCTGCATCCGTCTTGCGTGGCCGCCCTCGTTGTCGTGCGCCACCTGACACTGGTGCCCCACCAAAACTCGTCGATGAGGGAGATACCACAGTGTCTTTGGCGCTTGTAGACGACACAGAATCCATCACAAGCGTGTCAAGAGCCCGGTGGCGTGAGAGAACGCCTGTGCGTGTGACATTCTTTTTTCGAATTATCAGTGCACCCACTACGTGTGTGCAACAGAATGCGCGCACTAAGGTATGTGTCTTATGTATTGTGTAGCATGCTTCAAACCAGGAGTAATTATGCGCGCGAAACTTTTTCGAAGTTGGGATGCATCCACTACATGGTCTTAAGGGAATACGCGCATTAATGTGTGTGCCTTTGGTAATGGGTGACTTGCTTTAAACCACCAAGTCGTTACGACAATCATATGGTGCGACGCTAGATGGCGATGTACGCTTGTACAAGCAATATCATTGCGATATTGCATCTCGTACTGTGACACCTGTATACAGGATGCGTATGTTTGTGACGCATGAATGTTCCTTTCAGTGTAGTCCGAAGCAGAGACGTGGCTGTTAGGTAGAACACCTGCTTGCCACACCAGACTGCCTTGGTTCCAATCTCCTTCAGACCCAACATGTGTATTATTTATTTTATATGCAGCTTTCTCGATTTTTTGGTCACGGACAAGATGATAATTTTTCGCTCACAACCAACGACGCCGACACCGACACCGGAGTTTCTGCGAAACGAGATCTGACGCTATCGCATTAATGTAGCAGTGGCGATGTGCGGATACATTCTGAAGATGCCATATCAAAGTCAGCGCTATGCCTGCAAAGTGAAGGCCGTTTTCTAAAGTAAATAAGGCTGAAAGAAATGAAAATACTCCCACTTCATGTTGAGCGACGGGTTGAAAGTAGGGGAATTCCGCAACGCTTTCACTCATCTAAACGTAATATATATTTTTGTTCCTGCTTCTGAGACTCGCCCACGTTTTGCGGCAAGGCGACATCTGGCGTCTCTTTGAGACGTGTGCCTCGAATCTTTGTGTGTGCACCAATCCAGCCACGCTCTCCCCCTTCTCTATTTAACTCGGTTACCTCCGTCGTATTTTTATTATTGTTTTTTACAGATGTCATGCGTATTATTTTTGCGCTTTTATTTTTGCCAGCAGACTTCAACGACGTGCTTGGCCTCGGCAGCAGTGCCAAACAAACTAAATAATCAATTTAAAGCATATAAATACAGATACCAGGCTAAACTAGCTGCGTGTTCAGAGATCCTTGTTCTCGATTTCTAGAAACGCGTGGCTCAAGCTGTCGCTGTTATATTTGTTTTCAGAAAGCCCTCCGATGTACGACATAGAAAGACGTAACGAAATAATTTTTCCTGTTCCTTTCGACTGTTCTGTTACATTGCTCTATCTCATTGTTCCAAACAAGAAGCCACGCGTCGAAAGGTAAACTTGTATGTTTTCTTTTTCTACGATGAAATCTTCGCGAATCACCCTAACGTCAGATTCTGGATGTGCGTATGACGCCTGTTTTGAAGAAATATCGTGCTTGAAAGACGTGTGGCCCGGCACATCATCAGTATACACCTAATGCAGGGCGATTAACTAATCTAAATATGTGCGTCTTCTCGTTGAATCGGCGAAAGCCTTCTTGGCGCCATTCGTCCCTTGGTATTTCACTAGAGACGATGAATAAACTTCACCTACAGAACTGTCTGATCTCGCAAATGCGAGAAGAGGTGGTGCACTTGCACACAAGCTGATATCATCTGGTTGCCATAACGCACCGAGTTGCCCAGAAAGCCACCCTCTAACCGTAGTGTTGTGGCGTACGGTTGCACAAGTTCTCGGGAAGGAAACTTTTCCACAGATGCTCAAATTATTACCCAATTTTCTATCGCACTCGCATAAAACTGTTGCGACCTCGCAGTTCTTTACTGCATTTACATGCAGAGCGTGAATACGCAATTCACACACAGAGAATTCTCTCATCTCTCCCATGAAATATTTTTCCCAAATATGGTGTTTTATTTTCTATTGTGTTATTACTATGGTCACTCAGGCATAAACGAGGCCGTCCTCGCCCCTATCACACCAATGCTGTAGCTAAAGCAACAATCACACTACCATCATTTGCGCACTGTACATTAAATTACAAATATAAGAGTATTTTTATTCGACTTAACGTCCCGATACCTCTGAAAAATAGGCGTTTTTGGTTGATACCGCTGGACGGGAAGTGTAAAGTCAAGTATTAACTTTGATGACGTCAAAGTTTTCAGTGGGGTATTTCAAGATCATATTGGCTGAGATGTATAGTTAAACATTCTTGAATAGTTACGTAATTCTGCAGCGTAAGCTACATGTGACTTGCTCCATAGAATGAACAGTCGCATGCATTTAGCCTGGTTCCCTTTATTGAGTGCTTCAGTGTGTATTCATATCATGGCAAAAATATGCCAAGAAATCTTGCACAAGCTCCTACGCTGCAAGGAAAATGACATCTTTTCTTAAAATAAATTTGCAAGTGCGACCGCGTAAGAACAGCAGTAATAACAACAGTCATTTCTGTACTGATCATTACTCTTCCAAGCGGTCACACCTGAAATTTATTAGAAAAAAATGTTCTTTCTGGCAGCATAACAGATAACAGGCAAATTATGTGTTTTATTCTATTGTAACCGGTGATTAAATTACTGTTCTAATCAATATATTGTGATGCATTCAAGCTCAGAATCATTTGTAATGACCGTGACCAACAGTTATGACTACGACAGTCATTACTGCTCATTCGAAAAACATTATTGCGATACATTTCGCGCAGCAATGACTTATTATTAACCCTTTAGCCGAGAAAGCAAAGTTATGCAGACCTTCAGTGCTTGTAATTTGCCGGTATGTTTCTGGTAATCTCATACTTTCATTGGTTCTTTGAATGCACAAGGCGTCTAGTTTGCTTCATTCAATAGAAAGCGACGCGATTGGTGGTTTATTTTGTACAGTAAAAGTTACTGCCGACGTAACGGAAGGCCGTATTGCCTTTAGCCTAACGAGCCGCGTTCATAACCTACGCATCTTCATTATGAATGCCCTGCATTCCACAGCAACCAGCCGTCCGTCCAAACACGCTCCCCATAATGTGGAATACAAGTATACAGCCCGACAATGTGCTATGAGTCCGAGTGCTATCGACAGTTTGAGTGAGGCCTCCCTGTCGGCCAAAGTGCAATTATGTCGCCTGGTGTCGTTCGCAGTGCGATGCATTCTGCGCGTGGCTGGAGTGCCGGCGAAAGTGCGTAGAAGTGGCAGCCTCCGGTGCACTACTGTACCTGCGTGTTCCGCTTAGCTCTTTCGCAAGAGTATCGGCCTCGGGGGAAGAGCTGCTTTATTGCAGTGCGCTTGCGTGGAGCTGGGACCATCGCATGCGGTGCCTTGGCGGCGAGCCCGGACTGCTTTACGAGCGCCGCGCTTACGCTCCGCCCAATATTGGCCGTTAACGCAGCGCCAGCTGCCACGTCTCGTGGAACGCGAAATCAGAAAAGAAAAAAAGAAAGCTTCGTGTGAACCGCTGAAGAACTACAATTAACGCTAGCGGTGTACTCAATAGCAAGAGAAGCGGGAAGACAGCAGCGATGGGGGAGGAGCGAACTTGCAGATGGTTTCGCGCTTGAGTGATGGAGTATGTAAGCGAAGCAACCAGTGCTTTGCTTTTTTTTTCGACGTTAGCGTCATAAAGACCCTTGCGCGTTCTTGCTCATGATGTTTGCTTGATGGGCTTTAAGCTACTACGGCGCCTCTTCACGCCATTTTGCTTAAATACAGTGGACGTATAAGAGAATCAAGAAGAAGGCAGAAACATTGCAGCTGTTGTGGTGAGAACGTAGTATAGGGATGAGGCCGTCGGGCGCGCAATAATATAAAACAAGCAAGAATGAATACTGCTTGGAGAGCACTTTATTCAAATCTGAAAAAAAAAAGAAAACGCCACACACATGATCACAAAGCACTAATCAAATAACAGGGCATGTCAACTCCCATGAAGATATATGCAATAAACTAAATGTTGCCTTTAAAACAAACTCCACAAACTCTTTTGAACGCGAACTGCGATACCCCATGGGAACGGGCTAACGAATTCGAGTAAACGGGTATGGTAGTAATAAACGCTACAGCGTTGAAGTGTACCTAAATACTGGAAATGTCCAATATATTACCATACGTAAAATGGCCCTAAATTTGCCCAGGCTGTACTGAAACTGCCAGCATAGCGAAAGTTATTTAACAAGAAAAGTTTTAACATCTATAAGCAGAAATAGAACTGCATCATTCGTTCATAACGCATAGAAAACATCTCCTAATCGCTACTTTTCCTTTATATTTCTGTTCCTAATTCGTATATTGGCTCCCATCGAATCTGCTACCTATACTGAAAGACGGCAGTGCTTCTCAGCTGCAACGCATTGTTTGTGAAGACGTAGGAAACACCGTGCCAAAGCAGCGCCTGCACTCAACTGACGTGGCGAAACACGTGCTGACTTATATTTATCGGTTTAATACATTAGTTCTTCCATTGCTCCCTAGAGGGCACTGGGCGTTTTTGCATGCAGACAGCCACACGAAGGAATCAAGGAGTTCTGCCATATGCAGCTCAACTGTTAAAATAATAAAAATAGACAATGAACTAGCTCACCTGCTTCAAATACTCTCATCTACGATGGGTGGGCGCGTCCGGCAGGTTGTTTTATTCGCCTCGCCACCCGACTTCTCAAAACACCTTGAATAGCTCCTCACCGGGCGCGCACTTCCGTTGTCGGAATGTAACGCCACCCGCTAACGACAAGTGCAGCACTTCTCGAAGTCGAAAGAGAGCTGCGAAGAATTTAGGGGGCATTGAAATGTGATGCGGGAAACGTATATTGGCACAGATGAGTCTGCGTGAAACAATGCGTAGGCATACGCATTTGTCAATAAAAACCGCTGCGTTACTGATAAACAAAACAGATTTGGTCACCAGTTTACGGATATTTTTCCATGTTACTACAGATTTTCATACATCTTTGCGTCGTTTTGTTTTATTATTATGCGTTGCTCGTCCTTTTCCGTGATAATAGGGTGTATGAAAATGATGTATGAAAAAAAAAACAATCTAATTTTTCATTCGCCTTCAATATTTCTCGTGTTGTCATATTTTACTCCTCCCCTTTTGTGTTCATTACTCTTTGGCTACGCGTTTTTGCTCTTGTTATTTCTCATGACTGTCTGAATTGTAGTGTTTATTCTTATTGTTTTGTTTTTGCATGCGCCGGCACAAATACCTCACGTTTGTTCTTGGGCATGTTAAACGATTAATTGATTGATTGATTGATTGATTGATTGATTGATTGATTGATTGATTGATTGATTCATTGACTGATTGCTGGATTGATTGATTAATCTATCAGGCCCCCTTCTTTTTGTATTTTTATGTAATCGCCTTGTTAAATGCGCAACCACCGCTTTGCGCAAACTGCGCCCCCTGTTTGGGAAACTTCGCGATTGTGGCAAACTGTTCTGTCGCAATTACCCGCGTGTCGCGAGTAGCTCAGTTTTAGTCTGGATCTAACACGAGCACCAGCAATAACGCTGGAAGGCTCCATCAGGCATGTATAAAAACCGACGCGTTTCACGGACGATCAACTTACTGACGGCTAACGATTGCGCTGCGCGGTATCGTTGCACTGAGAGTGTCACTTCTTTTTCTATTCGCCCAATAATAATTATACTGACATTATGAAACCGTTAAGCGCACAAAGACGGGAACAAGAAGACGACACACAGAGCGCTCTGTGTGTCGTCTTCTTGTTCCCGTCTTTGTGCGCTTAACGGTTTCATAATGTCAGTGTACCAACTAGCTCGGACCCAGCCTCTTATTCAATAATTATACTGTTTAGGATATAGCGCTTTTTTATGTTTATATTTTGGATGCTTCCAGATTATAGACGAACTTCATTTTTTTTCCTCTTTTCAAAACGAACATGCTTAGCACATTTCGTACCTTTGAGTGGAAGTGAAGTGCTTCCGAACAAAATTATACGGCGTATTTTGTAACGTTCATGATAATTGCTAAGTTATATAAACACAGCACTAAGAGATAACAGTAAAGACAAGGCGCTTTGCGACCTAATATGATCGGCTGGCTAAACTCAATTGGGCACGGCTAAAGCTGTACTAAAAAAGCGACAAAAAAAAATGAAATGCACAAAACAGGAACAGCTGAAAGACAAAATTGAATATGCTATATAGAGGGACATTACGTTTGAGCTGATTGCCTTACTTAATGGCAATTTAGGTTAATATGGTAAAGTTTTTCAAAGGTGCTGGTTTAAAAGCAATATGGTATGTAACTAGAAGTTTGAAGCCATACCGCAAGTCAACGTGCCTGAAGAAGCATGGAGCACTTCGGGTACATAAATTTCATTTTTACTATGCCACACATAAGCGTATGGCACAAGCCGTACGCAATCTTTTTGGCCCCATCACTTGAACACTTCAGAAAGCATCTTAACAGCGCCTGTCAGGTGTGCTCACCTACCTGAATTCTTTCCTTGTGGCGCATGTGCACGTTTAGCGTACGGCGGCTTCTATGCACGTTTTCTGAGTGAAATGTTTCAGTAACTAGCACTCTTTCCTGCCGCAAACTTCTCTGCTTTACGTATTGCGTCAGTGGCTGTCACAAGAAATACTCCGAACTCATCTTCACAAGTCCGCGCATAACGGCGCAGGTTCTTTGAATCAACAGGTTCTGATATCAGAGGATGTCTGCGAAGGCGAATTACCTTGCCTACACAATATTGAAACGCGCGAGCGAAAATTCGATGAAGAGGAGAACGAGGCTGGACTGGCTCGCGAGCGACGCCGTTGACTCTTGGCCGAGCTACACCTCTGCAGTTTCCCATCTTGTAAATAAACGCTTTCCATCGTCACAATTGTGGTGGAGGTGCGGGGTAAGCCAGCTACTACCAAGTGATACCGGAGAGACACCGTCCCCTAACGACGGAACCGCAACAATACGAGCTTCGCCGCAGCCGTCGACTAGCGGGCTTGGCACCACTACCTCAAGAAATGAGCTCTGACGGAGACAACCAGCAACCATCCGCAAGGACGTCGCCCTACCACTACAGGGAGCCGCGGACCTTCACAGGGAAACTTGGCGATGACGTGGACGAATGGCTAAGCCACTATCAGCGGGTGAGCCGATCGAATGGTTGGAATGCGGCTAGCCAGCTGTCTCACGTGGGGCTCTTCCTAGATTTCACGGCGCTGGTCTGGTTTGAGAACCACGAAGACACTTTGACAACCTGGGACCACTTTGTAGAGGAGATTAAGAAATGCTTTGGAGACCCAGCAACGAAGAAGAAACGCGCCGAGCAGACGTTGTCGCAGAAGGCTCAAGTCACCGGTGAGACATGCAGAACCTATATTGAAGAGATCCTGAAGTTGTGCAAGTCAGTGGATGCCCACATGACGGAAGAAGACAAAGTGGGCCATATACTCAAGGGCATCGCCGATGACGTCTACCACTTCCTCATTGGCAAGGAGAGCCTGGAATGTGTGGCCGACGTGATTAACCACTGCCGAACCTTCGAGGCCCTTAAAACTCGTCGCATCACATCGAAGTTCGGACGTCTGGCCAACGTCACGACTGTTGCCACCGTCGATGTCTGCCAAAATTCCCTGCCTGCCGCCCTTTCCTCCACCATTCGTCAGATTGTACGGGAGGAACTGCGTCGCCATGTCTCGGTTCCCATGCAAGCTGGAGACCCGCAGTGTAGTGCACCGTCCGCAAGCATCAATGCTGCGAGTTTCGACGAGCGCAGCTACTCCAACCGCAGCCCACGGCTGAGGGCTCCGCCACCAACGCCTACTTACGTCGAGTCATCTTATGCGCCCCGCAGCAGTTATAGCTTCGACAGCCAACCACCTTCGTTTGTCTCCGAGTGGCAACAGTTCCCTGAGTACCCTCATCACGCCGCAGCATTCAGTGTACCTCGGGAACGCCCCGTGTGCTACCAGTGCGGCGTTCGCGGACATATCGCCCGGTTTTGCTCATCGCGACGTCGCCCACGCACGACGTTTTCTGACCGACCAGCGATGCTTCCACGGCGAAGCCAACAGTCGGATTACACCTACTGGCCTTCGGATTCAACTGCCCAGAAGCACGGGTACCGGCCGAACATCCGCAGCGACTCGCCTGCCTCTGTGAGGAGCTTGACTCCACCTACTACGCGCCTGCGACGGTCACCATCCCCCCGACCCCGGCCGCGGCTTTCATCTCCGCCACCGGGAAACTAGCCGGCGCGGCCGATGGAGGCGAGGTCGCTGGACGTACCGCTTTGCTCACAAGTATGCCTCCTTTAGTTTCAATGCTTCATAACAAGGTTCACGTACTCATTGACGATATTCCCACGATGGCTCTGGTAGACACCGGTGCAACTGTTTCTGTGATGAGCTTAGTTTTCAAGGAAAGACTTGGCCGCAAGGTTATGTTTTATTGGGATAAATCTGCTACCTTTCGAGCAGTGAGCGGCACGGCTTTGTGTCCAGTAGGTGTGTGCACTGTGTCAGTCTGTGTTGCTGGCAAGGCGTTCAAGGCAGAATTCGCAGTGCTCGCTCATTCGACGCATGACGTTATCCTCGGAATTGACTTCTTGCAAGAGTGCCGTGCGACTGTGGACTGCGGGGCAGGCGAGGTTCTGTTGTCTGCCCTCGCCCAGCAGCCTCAGCGTAGCAGAGACGACAACCTCGTTGTAGTTAAAGACGCTGTTCTACCGGCATGGTCTACGGCCAGCGTGCTCGTTGCTGCTTCGAATGCCGACTCGAGTTTCAGGTCTCCTGACATTGTGATTGAGCCGTTGCCTTTACCTTGCGTGAAGAAAAACGTCTTTCTGCCGCGCTGCGTTGTGTCTCTTACCGAGGGAAAAGCTAAATTATGGATAGTGAACTGCTCGTCTGAGTCTGTTGTACTACCAGAGGGAATGCGCCTTGCCATGTTTGAAAGGCAGTGCAGTATCTGCATAGGAGCTCTCAGCAGTGCGGCAAATTCAGACTATGCTGATGTCTCCGGCACGGAAAACGAATTTTATAAAATGGTTAGCAAGTCTATTCCCTCGCATAAGCGCAAAGTGTTGGTTACACTGCTGGCCAGGCACGCTAAAGTATTTGATTTTGCACAGAAGTCGCATAGACCTGAGGCGCCCAGCACACGCACTCGTCACAAGATCGACACCGGATCTGCGCACCCCCTCCGACAGAAGCCTTATCGAGTTTCCGCGTCAGAGCGCAAGGTAATTTCGCAGCAAGTCAGCGAGATGCTAACCTCCGGCGTAATCCAAGAATCGTCAAGTCCCTGGGCCGCGCCTGTTATCTTGGTCAAGAAAAAAGGATGGGTCCTGGAGGTTCTGCGTTGACTACCGACGTCTCAACTCTATAACCAAGAAGGACGTGTACCCGCTTCCACGCATCGATGATGTCATCGACTGCCTGCATTCAGCGTCCTATTTTTCATCGGTGGACTTGCGATCCGGGTATTGGCAGATTCCCATGGATCCGGCTGACAAAGAAAAGACAGCTTTTGTTACACCCGACGGTCTGTTTGAATTTAATGTTATGCCATTCGGCTTGTGTAATGCCCCCGCCACATTTGAAAGATATATGGACACCGTTTTGCGGGGCCTCAAATGGGAAATCTGCCTGTGTTACCTGGATGATGTGGTGATTTTTGGCCGAACATTTGAAGAACATAATCATCGCCTTGACCTCGTTCTAACCTGTCTGGAGGAAGCTGCGCTTACACTGAACTCAAAAAAATGTCGCTTTGGAGAACGTGAAACCTTGGTTCTGGGACACCTGGTGGATAAAAATGGCGTGAGACCGGACCCGCAGAAAATCGCCGCTGTCAGCAACTTCAAGCAGCCGCAGTCCCTCAGGGAGCTGCGAAGCTTCCTGGGCCTGTGTTCTTACTTTCGCCGCTTTGTCCCGAATTTCGCTGATAAAGCACAACCCCTGACTGACTTGCTGCAAAAGGACGTCCCTTTCCACTGGACACCGGATTGCGAAGCAGCCTTTAAGCAGCTTCGGTTCATACTGACTTCAGGACCGGTACTACGCCATTTCGATCCTTCTGCTGAAACGGAAATTCACACAGATGCCAGTGGAATCGGCCTTGGTGCTGTGCTCGTTCAACGCCATGACAATGCTGAACACGTGGTAGCTTATGCGAGTCGTTCGTTGAGCAAGGCAGAGCGAAATTACACAGTCACAGAACAGGAGTGCCGCGCCGTCGTTTTCGCTGTGCACAAGTTTCGCCCATACGTCTACGGCCGTCGCTTCTCGGTAATCACCGACCATCATTCTCTATGCTGGTTGGTAGGCCTCCGAGACCCATCTGGACGACTGGCGCGATGGGCTTTGCGCTTACAGGAGTTCGACTTCACTGTACGCTACAAGAGCGGTAACCGGCACGCAGACGCCGACTGCCTATCGCGCCTTCCTCTACCGACGACTGAGTGCGACGCTGACAACTTCGACCAGTATATCGACGCTATTACCTCCGAGTTCCCTGACCTCGCGACTTTCCGGACAGCCCAACACGAGGACCACTCCCTAGATTCTCTGTTCGCCTCCGCGAATGAACACGCAAACCCAAGCTGTTTCGTGGTTCATGAAGGCGTCCTTTACAAGAAGAATTATTCCGGACAAGGCGCCCGTCTGCTTCTAGTTGTTCCACGCACTTTACGGGCTCACGTCTTTCAGTCCTTACACGACGACGCAACCTTCGGCCACATGGGCTTCGCCAGAACGCTTCAACGAATCCAGCAAAGGTTCTATTGGCCCAAGATGCGACACGACACGGAAAAATACGTTGCTGGATGCGAACAATGCCAACGACACAAGCGTCCCACGGCTACACCGCCAGGACTTCTCCATCCTGTGCCACCTCCTAACTCTCCCTTCGAGACAGTTGGTGTCGATCTTCTCGGTCCGTTTCCACGATCGAGCAGTAACAATCGATGGGTCGTCGTCTGTGTTGACCACCTGACGCGCTACGCAGAAACTGCTGCAATACCTGCTGCAACGGCCATGCACGTGTCGCAGTTTATGCTTCGCTTTATAATTCTCCGCCATGGTCCTCCACGCGTTGTCATTAGCGACCGCGGACGACAGTTCGTTGCCGACGTCGTTGAAGAGATCCTGCGTCTGTCTGCCTGCCATTTCCGCCATGCCACACCATATCACCCGCAGACCAATGGCCTCGTAGAGCGCACGAACCGGACTCTCACGAATATGCTGTCTATTTATGTCGATTCCAAGCACAAAAACTGGGAAGAAGTGCTACCTCACATCGCATACGCGTACAATACCGCGAAGCATGAGACTACAGGTTACTCTCCATTTTACCTGTTGTACGCTCGTTCCCCACGATGTTGTCTCGACACTATACTACCTTTTACGCTAGACGTGGAAACCTCGGTAGCCGAGACGCTCTGCCGCGCAGAAGAAGCCCGTCGCATCGCACGCCTTCGAACTTTGGCATCCCAACAGCGTTCTAAGAAACGTTACGACGCCTGCCATCGCTCCGTATCTTATACTAAGGGCGATCTTGTGTGGTTATGGACACCAGTCCGCAAACGTGGTTTGTGCCAGAAGTTCTTGGCACACTATTCAGGTCCATTCGTCATTCTTGACCGCCTCAGCGACGTCACGTACGTAATCTCGAGCGTCACAAGCAATGGTCGCCGCTCTAGCAAAACACAGCTGGCACACGTTGCGCGCCTTAAACCGTGCTACCATCAACCATCTGAGTGACTCGCCCAGAGGGCATCGTCTGCGAACCGGGAAGTGAAACGCGCGAGCGAAAATTCGACGAAGAGGAGAACGAGGCTGGACTGGCTCGCGAGCGACGCCGTTGACTCTTGGCCGAGCTTACACCTCTGCAGTTTCCCATCTTGTAAATAAACGCTTTCCATCGTCACAATGTTATAGCTGACTTAGTTATAGCTGACTACGACACCTAATAATAACAGTGACTGCATGGTAGTGCGAGTTCAGCGCAACGAAGGTTTGATTATGGAACGGCTCGGGAAAGGTGCTAATACAGTAGTGTAGAAACAACAGCTGTGGAAATGGATTTCTGCGCGAACTGAGCATTTGTTGCGCAGTCAGACTCGGCCTGTGTTCCGACTCTCCAACGACGGAGCCTCGACCGAAAATACTTCTGCTGTCATAAAGGGCCGCCTTTCTTGCTTACCGCCTGTGCGACGACGAGAGGAGATTTCCAGCCGAATAGTTTAAGGGCCAAAAGTACTGCGGGAGATCAGTAACCGTGCCAGAGCCGAAAGAAATCACCTGAATTAGGTTGGAAAAAAAGCAAAAAGGCCATGAAATACGTTCAGTACACGACATAGACCGAGATATGAAGGAATTGGTGCCGAAGGAAGAAAAGATGAATTGAGTAGAAAAAAATTCGCTTAAGAAATCGGGCTTCTTTTCGAGCGCGCGTATATATATATATATATATATATATATATATATATATATATATATATATATATATATATATATATATATATATATACATATACGCGCTTCTAAACAACTTTTATTTGTAGACGTTGTTGAAGATTGGTCGCCGTTCGAAATGTCTACAAGTAAACTGTTTGTTAGATGCTTATACCTTTTTATTTTTTCCTATTTATTTTACGGCAACCGAAGACGGACTCTAGATATATATATATATATATATAATGTTTGCGTGTCAGTGTGCGTTTAAAGAAGATACGCGACAAAAGAACCCGAGGACAATGATACGTACAGAAGGATAGGCTGAACAGCAATAAGCTGATCACCGTTGGTTTGATCGATGTCAAAACGATAAGAAAAGGATAAGCTAACTGCGATAAACGTGTTTCCGGCAGTCAACGCGATGTGCTTATTGTAGTAGGCAGAAATGAAATGTATGTTGATAGTGTTACGGCAGACACGGATCTCATGAAGCAACACTGCGCGTTCTGAAATTCAATAGAATTAAAAGATGGAAAGAACATCAATTTATACAATGACCTTAGAACCGTTAAGCAGACAAGGCTTCTGAGTAGTGAGCCTCTATAGCGCCTATAGGATCGATTTTGTCAACTTGCGGCCCCGTGCATATTTTGGAGTGCTCAAGATAGGCTCATTCTGGATCACGCGTATTTAGGTTATACAACAATTTCGGCTGAAGCCACTCCACACAGCTTCAAGCAGTGCTACACCTGACCGTCTGAAATGTGGAACAGTGTACCAGATATGGTTAACATTATTTTGCGGTAGATGTTTTCCGTCACGAAAAGTGTCCAGAGCACTTTCATTCCGGATGTCAAAGTTCGCCACTAATAGTCAGTGGGGCTCTTATATAATAATGCAAGAAAGATCATAATTAAGACTCTTATGCTAAGCATGAAATAAAATGAAGGACATGTATGCATTTAAATTATGAGCTACGGTTAACAGCTCTTGCTAACTTTCTGATGAGTGCGTGTACCTTACAATAATTTGACTGCGATGAATTCTTATGGCGTGTGTTTTGTTATTTCTAGGAAGTATTCTATTAACTATCAGGCGGTACACCTCGAATCAATGCTTTTTTTTGTGGTGCATGGCACAAGTTGTATTCGCGTATTCAGCTATGCTGAAGTTCAATAGCAGAACCTACAGTATGAAAGTTCAAACTTTGAAGACTGCACGGTGTTGCTGAACGATTATTCAGTTATCCTGAGATATCCGAATAAAACCTACATTATTAAACAGAGAAGTGCTGCGCGTATTATGCATTTCATTTAACTACATTTATTTTACCCTCAGTGCGTGCAGCACAGTTTTAGAGAAGGGAGCAGGCGATACCTCGATGTATGCATCAGTCACTTGCGTGTAGCCTGAGACGACTAGCCGCCCATTCATAGTTTGCATCAACTAGCAGCAATTTTCAGATATATCACTGTTAAAGCATAGAATGCCACGGTGATGCCCGGACACCACATTGACCGGGAGGAGGCATATCTATGCGCGTACGCAAATAAGCGAAATAAAACCTTGAAGGTCAAAGTGAAAGTATTGTGAACTGTCATATGCATAATAGGAGGAAATCTGTGGCCGTGAACATAAAAGAAGTCAGTGCTTTCTCGATTCTAAGTGACCTCGGTAGAGCGAAAACTGGGATCATAACCTAGTGCTTTATGGCCATTTCACCGTTAAATATCTGCACTTGATAAATGAACAAGATCATAACCCGGCCAGATGCCTTGTACAGCCCAAAGCCCATCTCACGGGGAAGAAAATTAAACAGTTCAGCGGAAGACAACATCTTATCCTACATCACAAAGAGCTTTTTTACTTTTATTTGATGCTTTTGTTCGCTGCTTTTATTACATGTACTGCGTGGTGAATCCGTCGAGTAAAAATGAAGTACTGAATTAGGGGAAGCGAGCGGAAATAAGCATTGGGATCAAAAGCATAAAACAAAATACACTGATGTGGCTGAAACGATGTTTGCCTACAATTGTTCCGTGGCTTCACGTTGAGCAGAAAATAGATGTATGATAATCTCGGAAGGCAAGTGTACATACAAAACACAGGCAACCTTTGTGAAAACTGCATTTGTGGGAGGCAGAACCCATACAAATCGGTACGTTACCACGAAAAACAATGGCACATGGCTCACCGCATCTCAACACAGTCACGTGAGCAGCAGCTCTGCACGGTGCATGGACTCAACCAGCACACACAGACACCAGAATGCTGAGAGACATTCTTTGGAAGACTCAGATCTGGAAGCAGCACTGGTAGCCTGGTGCACGCTGTTTTGTGTAAGCGCGTCCATGACTTCACATTTATGTCCGTACTATTTGTTTTCTTTTTCCCGCTGTTTTCAATTTACGAATTGCACGGTAGGGCATCACGTGCAACTTGATTAGCCTAATTGCCTTTCTTCTTCTATATTTTTCAATGCAATGCGCCGAATGTCAGTGGAAAAAGCTTATTTCAGTAGCGCTGCCACAAGAATGTGAAGCATTCTCCTGCTATTCAAAAACATATTCAGACAAAAAAACAATGATTCCGAAAAATGGAAGATGTGCGAGCTATAGACACTACCTCAAACGCAGCAAGAAACGCTAGACGTTTTCAACACGGAGGCCTCAACCTCTGCGAAGAAATGGATTATTTTCTTCTTCTTTTGTTACAACTATATGATTCACACCTTGCAGGACAGCATCAATCTCTCTTGGAAAACGGAAACGAAACCAAAACTGTTTCGGTAAATTACTATGGGGCTGTAAGTCACAGTGACGATATGAGAACCACGCGAACGAATAAATAAAAAAAATGAATAACATATTCTCGGAAGACTTAACCAAGTCAGTTATATTGCGGGAGCGAGAAAGTTTGGTACCATATATCCTTGAGTTTTCTTTTTGCTGTTTTTTTTTCGCTTGAAGCATGACGGTTACTACTGCTGAGCGACAGCGGCAAAACTACAAGAACGAGAACCTAGCCGACGTCTTAATGGAAAAGTTTTTCTCACGCTAAGCCATATTTCTCTCACGGTAAGTGCGAGAGCCAGGCGCACTGCAGTGTTGTGCGACGAAGGCTTTAGCATTATCACGTTCAATAAGCGCGCCAGCAGTGTACCCTCACGCTCTCTTCACATAAGTTAGACCGAGAGAGGATAAAATTGCTGCAAACATGCTCCTTTTAATTATGGGAAGTTCCGTGAGCACAGGGTAGAAAGTTTAATTTTATCATAGTTAGCTTACGTTGAAGCATAATGGAAGTTTCTGATTTCCCAAACATCCAGATCCCAGTTTGAAATAAGATCAAGCATTCTGTCATCAACCCAAATACAATTTTTTTCCATATCTGGCCTAGAGTCTATTGCGCATTGCCACCGTCTTCATACGCGTCAGCGCATTTATTCATCATTTCTTCTTTCCTTCCCTCCTCTCTTTGTATATTTTCCCACTCCGCAGCTTACGGCGTCCAACCGGACATATTTCTGATTAACCTCCCTGCCTTCTAGACTTTTTTTTTCTTGCTTCCTCATAGAGCGAAATGATTAAAACAACATTTCTTTTCTCTATGAAGTCCATTATTTTCACGCTAAGTTAATATCCAAAAACGTTGATGGCATGAGCAATTTCTTTTACAGTGGAATTCCTTTACATTGCTCTGTTAAGCAGGTAATAAAAATTATGTTGTAATTGAGCGGCCACTTAGCATATAGCGGAGTGACGCTGCAAATATGTACCGCGTATTCCGAACATTCAACGCATATGTATGACTACCCCGCACTTTATAAATTCGCGAAGAGTTTTTTTTTCTTTTTTTTTCAAGCGGCCAGCTTGAAATGAATGCCTACGCGTATAGCAGGGACGGATGAAGCACGTCTCCCTCTATCCAAGAGAAGCCGAAGAGAAAAGCGATAATTTCTTTCAGACTTTTCAGCGACTATCGCGGAAAATGCTTCCTCGCTATTCGCAGACGATTGCACTGCTACCGTAAATGCTTGCAGAGAAAGCTCTGCCGACTGCACGCCTGATCTTTCTTTTCTTTCGTTTCATTTCACCTTGCACCTATTTCGGAGGGACATCGGCCCTCCGAGATTTCATTGAAAGAGTGACATTCTCGGAATAGATTCTCGGCCCAGCAGATTGCTGCGGTAACAAAACAGCCAAGAGAAAGAGCATAGAAAGATACAAGCACCAGCAGAAGTTTCTGCTACCAAACGAAACCGTGGAAATCTCGCGAAACTAAGTAAACCTTAGGTGCAGTGCAGCACAACCCGCAGACGGGTGTCAAAAAAAGCCGAATCACTGAATGAAGCTTTTGTGAAGCGTTAGAATTCGAATGCGAGCGGAAACAGAACGCTGCACGCCCCATCTGTGCTTGGCTCGACACGAAATGGGATCGCTCCCCGTTTATCCCGGGGTATTGTACACCTTTTAAGGTAAACGCCCGCCCTCAGACGCGCTTATATATCTAAGCAGGCAAAGCAATGCGCGCACACATGCAGGCGCGTCACGAAAACCGAGAGAGAAATCTCACTGAAGCGGCACTTCCAGCCCAGTTGTGTTTTGCTTTCCTGTACTTCCGGATGTGCTTTTGCCCCTACATTAATCTCTGTCCTTCAGCCTTTCAATCGTACAGGCCGTACACTTTGCGAGGCACCTGCCGTCTATGCGCAGGCCATGCGCCAGGGTCTCTGGAGGGAAGCGTACTATATAGAGAGAAACAGAGCAACGCAATCATGGTAGTCGTATATGGCTCTGCATTAAAGACGTGTGATACAAGGCAAAAAGAAATGTTCAAGGAGGCGAACAGCGTGCCCTCTTTTTCTCGGAGTGCTTTCTCCCGTCTTGTCGTCCTCTCTTCTCCCGCATACCATTTGCTGCCTTTGCTGCGTTCTTTCTCGGGGACATTAAAAGAAAATGCGGTCCAATGTGCCGTGTTTGGTCTCCGCGTCTCGAAGGTGTGCGAGTACGAACGAGCAAACGAAGTACACCCGTGATATAATGTCGTCCCTGCGCGCGTGTGGTGTTTAAACAAGAAAATAAGTGCGGGTGATTGGCCGCATGGCCTTTCTGACCTTGCAGGTACTAGAGGGACAGAAGATGGCTCTCAAAGGCTCGTTTTTCCTCTGTTAGACACAATATTAGTAACAACTAAGAGACAATAATGACAAGGAAAGTGTAGGATATGTTATTTGTAATATTTCGGATATAAATGTGAAGAAAGTAAAGTGGACGAAAAGATAACTTGCCGCCGGCAGGGACCGAACCTGCGACCTTCGAATAACCCGTCCGATGCTTTACCACTGAGCTACGGTAGCGGCCATAACCCCGTCCACTTTATAGGGCATATATGTGCATTCTCGTGAGGCGTCTTCTCGTGAGCGCATACGTAGCGCGACAGAAACCTGGTTCATGCTTGCGTTGTTTACCGGACATAAGTTGGGTCAATAAACAACTACAAAATATTATACCACAATTCTGCTTTTACTTCCTCAAAATATTGTCGTAGAAGAATAGTGCAGATTTTTATATTTCGCTTGAGACTGACATAGGGTGACTATACATCGTTTCTTATTAAAAATAAAGAAACCTTGACGACTGTTTGTGCGTACTGTTTAAAGGCAGAATAAACAAATATATTTTTAACTCTCACGCATTGAAAAATCACCGTGACAATCACCAAGTTCATTTTTCTTATATAGAAAGCGCATTACGCTAATTGTTGAAACAAAGCTCGCATTATCCGTACAGTTTTACGAGGCTTCAAAATTATGTGGGCTGAAGGATTCAGCAAAAAGAATGTTCAAAGCCTTAACATAATATATTCACTAAGAGAGCACACAGCGGTGAACAGAACACGGCCATGACGAAAGAAGCTTGCTCAGCAGTATAAGCTTACAAGGCCTGATTAGAGATTACAGCTAGATTGCAAGGCCTCAGCAACAAAACATGTTTGCTATGCCGACACCCGAATTGTCAATACGCAAGCAGATTACTACCGTGCTGTAAAATTTACTATCGTAAAGTATGCAAAACTATCGAAAATGTTTTTCAAGAATTAACGTCCCGGAATGCTTTTTCAAAATGTGTGTAATAAAATAATTGAGCCATATAACCAGCCGTCTTCTCTTATGCTCATGAAAGAGCAAACTATGTTTCTCAAGTGTACGCATGTAACTATGTCTTGATTTTATTGACATGGTTTTAGGACACGTTGGTGCGTTTACTAGCGTCACCTACTACTCTTCTCATGACATGCATAACTATATGCACCAAAAAGAGTGAAACTATGAAAATGCGCAGGGAGCAGTAGGAAATGTTTCCCGAAATCCGAAGGAAAAAAGATTGCGTTTCTCCAGGAAAACTTCAACGAATTTCAAACCCAGTATTTTAATGACTTCTACAGATTTAATGTCCCTTTGAAGAGGTACGGTCGTTCACTCCTGCTGAAAAAAGTCAATTTTCTTGGACGTCTTTGGAGACCTATTGTTGCGCAACTTGTCCGCGCTTATAACTTAATACATCTAATAAGAATACAGTGCCAAGCGTGTTTACCTTTACAAAATGTTATACTTCATAACGTATATGTATAGAGTGAGGATCCAGAAAATTTCTACGTGTGACGTTATTAAATGCGAAGCATTTCTTAGCGACCTTTGGCACTTTGAGCGTTTCTATCTACGTATCTATCAATCAATCTATCTACCTGTCTATCTAGCCGCTTACGTCTGGGTGCTCTAGTGGTCATTTCCTTACTTTGGTGTAGACCGAAATTGGTATGGGAGTGTAAGAGGGGCTGACGAATACGACTATCTGGTCATGACATGAATAACGTGAAAATCCTGTGGCGTACGTCATCAAACCCTCTCATCCAGACACGTGTGGCGCATACCCCTATACAAAAGGCCGTAGTATGCGGGTAGGCGCCACAGGTGAATGACAGTTTATATCTACCCTGGAAAAGCAAGAAGAGACATTGGTCTTTTAAATAAGAGAGTGTTAAGAAAAACCGACATTGGCAGCGTTGACCCGATGAATGGAGAGAATAATAATTAGGATCCCAGCAGGAATCAAACCCTAGCATTCTGCGTGGCAATCAGGTATTCTACCACATAGCCACGCCGGGTCTATAAACTTGTTTGGAAAAACAGCCTATACAGGCGTAATGGCGGTGCAACGTCAATTGTGTTTGCCGTGCTTGCTATCTAATTTTACACGAAAGCAATAAACAGTCATATGTACTCCTACGATACAGGCGTCATATCACATTAACGTCTGTGGTTCCAGTGTTGGCTCCGCTTTCATAGCAGTCTAATAAACATTACATTTGAATTTCTATGATTCAGCAAGCTATGTTGAAGCATTGCTCGACCACGGTGGAATATATTAACGAAAGTTACTTGTGATATTCGCATGGGTGCACCATAAAGTGCCACTTAGTTTCGATAATGGTGACTTATGTACTCTAACGTTAGTGCTGACGTTACGTCGCACCATCAGTTACCCTTTAAACGCCAGTGTTGTCGACCTGCCTGCTAAGCCCACGATGCGCACATTGCTACTACACTTACGAAAACATGTCGTTCCACCTCGTAACGCCTGGCTCAAGCCATAAAGTACAGCATAGAAGCACTCGCTGACTGCTTCGCATGAAACCGATTCCCACAACGCGTGGGATCTGCCAAATTTAGAAAAAAATATTCTATTCCCAAGCATTGAAACAGTTTTTTTTAATACCTCACTGACCACACGTGGAGTAATTTATGCAGTGTACACAGGTTGTAGCAAGCAGGAAAAACATGTGGCGGCAGAGCCAGGCTGCTCGCTGAAATCGCGGCTGCTAAATCGATATCGTCAGCAACGTTGCTATTCAAAAAGAAGCAGAAGACAAAAGGAAATATTTTCAAAGAACGTGAGGGGTATGTGTAACGGGCGATCAACAAGGCAACACTGTGTACAACCAATAGAGCAACGCCTGGCAACGCTGTACGCAAGCGTTCCTTTTGTTATTAATAAACCAGTGTTCTTGTGTCCACCACCGTGTGCAGACGCTTTCTACAAGACGCTCGATACATGGTGTCAGAAGTGGGACGCCACGATGACTGAACTACGCCCGCCCGAGCCACTGCAATTGGGCGACAACGCAGCGGCGTCCTGGCAGACATTCAAGCAACGCATCGAGCTGTACCTGATAGCTACGGAGCCCATCAAACCACGCAGTAAGGAGCAGAAAGCTGCAATTTTTTGCACGTCGCCGGTCAAGAAGCAATTGATGTGTTCAATACCCTGAACCTGACGCCGAGGAAGCTAAAGACTACGATGCTTTGGTTAAAGCGTTTGAAGCCTACTGCTTGCCCAAGTGTAATGAGACTTACGAACGCTATGTGTTTCGCTCGCGTCGTCAGGCACACGGAGAGCCATTCGAACAGTTCTTTCGGGATTTGCAGCTGAAAGCAAGAACGTGCAACTTCGGTGATTTACGAGACTCCACGCTGAGGGACCAAATCGTGTATGGCATTTCTAGCGCTTCCCTGCCTGAAAAACTTCTTCGCAAGAAGGACCTGACCCTCGTCACAGCAGTGGAATACTGCAAGGCTGAGGAACTTGCTGAATCGCAAAATAAAGCGTGGGCTGAAGAAAACAAGATTGAACCTGTTTCAAGAACGCCACTTAAGAAGGGACGAAAAAAATGCCGGTACTGCAACCTTGTCACACGCGCCAAGAAAGTGTCCGGCGTACGGCAAAATATGCAACAACTGCATGAAGCCTAATCACTTCGCCGCCTGCTGTACGAGCAACCGAGCAGCAGTTGATGACGTGGTCGACGGAGTGGAGAGCGACGGTGACTTCGACGTTCTGGAGATCAGGACAACGGAAAGCAAGCGTGGTCACGAAAGTCGCGATTGGGTTGTAACAACGAACATTGAAGGAAAGCAGGTGCAGCTGAAGGTCGACACCGGAGCGCAGGCCAACTTGATGCCGCGTTCGCTGTTCAACAGGCTCGGTACTAAACAGCAGCCGTACCCCACGAGGAGCATCTTGCGTCATTATGGGGGTGGTGAAATACCACACTGTGGAAAGGTTCGCCTCGCCGTGCAGTTAGACAAGCGACACGTTCTGCTGGAGTTCTTCATAGTAAAGAAGAAGCAAGCAATTTTGGGCCTCGAGGCTAGTGAGCAACTTGGTCTGGTCAACAGAGTCAACGCGGTGGACAACAGCGACGGATACACAAGCCTAAAGCAGACATATCCAAGACTATTCACCGGCATTGGAAGGACGCGGCGCGAGTACAAAATGGTGCTTCGAGAGGACGCTGTCCCCGTAGTACAGCCAACCCGGCGCGTGCCTTACGCACTCAGAAAGCCACTCAAGAAAGAGCTCGACCGGATGTGTGCCGCGAACATCATTGAGAAAGTGGAAGAGCCGTCGGACTGGGTAAGTCCCTTGGTTATCGTGAGGAAGAAAAATGGAGACTTAAGAGTTTGCATGACCCACGGGCAATTAACAGGGCAGTGAAAAGAGAACACTTTCAGTTGCCATGCCGGGAAGAAATCGAGGGTGAGCTAGCGCAAGCAAAGTTTTTCAGCAGACTTGATGCAAACAGCGGTTTTCATCAAATTCCTCTAGATAGAAAGACTTCAGAAATCTGCACATTCAGTTCTCCGTTCGGTCGTTATCGGTATCTCCGATTACCGTTCGGTATTGCATCTGCACCCGAAGTTTTCCAGCGTACCATGAGCCAGATATTCGATGACCTCCCAGGAACGCGTGTGTACATCGACGACGTGCTTGTGTGGGGTTCTAGCAAAAAGGAACACGATGAACGCCTGCACAAAGCGCTAGCGAGGGCACAGGCTGAGGGCCTTACCTTGAATGCGGAAAAGTGCATTTTTGGGCAAACTGAAATCACCTTCTTGGTGATAAAATTAGCTCCAAAGGTATTGAGCCTAATCCCGACCTGATAAAGTGCATCTTAAACCAACCTGCACCAAAGACCAAGAAAGATGTCCAGCGCTTCCTTGGAGCAGTTAACTATTTTGGAAAGTACTTGCCACTGTTGTCAGCCCACACTGAGGCCTTGCGCAGCCTAATAAGAAACGATACAATTTTCGAGTGGACGCAGGTTCACGAGCGTGAGTGGGAACAACTCAAGATTGATGCTGACGAAAGCGCCAGTCTTGGCTGTTTTTAATTCCGAGCTTCCCACGAAACTGTCGACGGACGCGTCTGCGTTTGCACTCGGAGCGGTCCTTTTCCAACAACACGGACGCGATTGGCGTCCCGTCGGATACGCGTCGCGAGCACTCACAGAAACCGAGCGAAGGTATGCTCAAATAGAAAAAGAGGCATTAGGCATAACATTCGGCTGTGAAAAGTTTAACGATTATGTCACTGGAAGACATATTGCTATCGAAACTGACCACAGTCCATTGTTGGCGATTTCAAAGAAAGAAATAGGTGACATGCCACCGCGTCTGCAGCGCCTATTTCTTCGGCTGCTGAAATATGAATTTGATTTGCAGTATGTTCCAGGCAGCAAATTAGTTGTTGCTGACACCTTGTCAAGAATCCCCGCACAGGAACACCCAGGCAAGGGCACAACAGATGTTGAAGTTCATGCTGTTGGCGTCCTTACTTCAAGTGTGGGTCCAGCCACCCTCTCCCGTCTGCAGGCAGCAACGGCCAGTGATGAAACGCTGCAAGATGTCATTTTGAGATTGCAGTCGTCAATCCCAGTAGAGGGTGAACTAAAGTCCTCCACAGCAGAGCTTACTGTGGTCAACGGAATACTGCTAAAGGGAACCAAAGTAGTGGTACCTGCAAGCATGCGAACGGAGATGCTGAGACGAGTGCACCAAGGGCATCTCGGGTTAGGGAAATGCAAATCGAGGGCCCGCAAGTTGATGTATTGGCCAGGAATGGCAGCAGATATTGCCCATTTTATTGACAGGTGTGACGTCTGTAAGAAGTTTGCTTATCGGCAACCTGACGAGCCCCTTCTTCAGCGTGCCGTCCCTGACTTGCCGTGGGCTAGAGTTGGTGCAGATCTTTTCCAGCATGCTGGAAAGAATTTCTTGGTTGTCTATGACGCCTACTCTAATTTTCCTGAAGTCGAACAGCTAAAGGAGACCTCAGCAACAGCCGTCATTCAGAAACTACGTCAGATCTTTGCAAGGCACGGGTTACCATTAGAAGTTTGTAGTGATGGCGGCCCTCAGTTCGCGTCAAAAGAGTTCAAAGATTTTGCGGCTCGATATGACTTCAAGCATACAATTTCAAGTCCGCATTTTCCCAGATCCAACGGACTCGCCGAGAAGGGCGTCCAAGTGATCAAGCGCATTCTGGACAAGACGGAGAGGAGTAAAGAGGATTTCTATTTGGGCCTTCTGAACTACAGGGTGTGTCCTCTTGAGGATGGCCGGTCGCCATCAGAGCTGCTGATGGGACGAAGTCTCAGAACGCTGCTTCCAGATTTCTCAGTGTCACCCCCAAGGCCCGTGCGAAAACATGTGCAAGCAAAGACCCCAAGAAGGTCACTTGCTCTATTACAGAAGGGAGACGTCGTCCGCGTTCTCAATGATGGTAGATGGGAAATAAAAGCACAAGTCCAAGATCTCGTGGCGCCAAGGTCGTACACCGTTCTGACAGAAGATGGCCGGGTTTTCCGTCGAAATAGACAACACCTCCGCAAAACGCCAGAAGCGTTCTGTCGATTCTCCCATTACAACGCCGACGACAGCGACGACACCTCCGATTCATCTACAAGTGGAGCCATACCGCAGGGGCCAGAACCTCCGCAGGGTACGCAGGACCGACCGCCAGCCGGCACCTCAGGCTTACCGAACACTGACGACTTCTGCCGACGATCCACTAGACAACAAAGACTACCATCTCGCCTGACCTACACTCACGGATTCCAGCAGAATGAAACAGCCTAGAAGAGAGGACAGTTGCCGACCGACGTTAAATGTTTTCGGTGTTTTCAGAGTTTTTTGTGTGCTTCGCCTTCAAAGAAAGGAGGATGTAACGGGCGATCAACAAGGCAACACTGTGTACAACCAATAGAGCAACGCCTGGCAACGCTGTACGCAAGCGTTCCTTTTGTTATTAATAAACCAGTGTTCTTGTGTCCACCACCGTGTGCAGACGCTTTCTACAAGACGCTCGATACAGTATGCACTGCCGAATTCACTCGCTAAAAATAAATAAACAAACATACAAAAACAAACATAAAAAAACGTACAAAACGGGTGCCGGGAAAAGCGATCCCCGACACCCGTTTTAAAGTATCCTCACCACGCACACCATCCGACGGGGGATGTTGAGCCTCGAGCGCGCCTCTGCAAACTCTTTGGGGACTCCCTAAGTGAGATACCCTTCCTAATTAACTCCTCACTCAGGTCATTGCTCGAAGCTGCGGCTGCCTGGATGCAATTATGTGACCTTCTCGCTTCTCCAGAAAGGGGAATGTAGCAATCGCACGGCTTCCACAATACGAGGTGCGGTACGAGTAGAGACTGCCCTTCCCCAGAGACCATGGCCACGTGAAGCGGGGAACGTGTGATAAAGGTTGTCCATATACGCGTTCCTGCTGGATCCCTTGATTTCCGCGCGGTGTGTGCGGTAGACGGATTACAGTAGTTTTGCAACTGCAATTACGTCTCTCCATTTTTGCTTGTTTCCACGTTTGGGCTTGCTCTATGTAAACGTAGCAAACTGCACTTCCTTGTACTATTTAACCGAACCAAATATATACGTAGAAGATGCACACGTTTGAAATAGCCCTTATTTGTATTTATATTATTATTATTATTATTATTATTATTATTATTATTATTATTATTATTATTATTATTATGTTGTTGTTGTTGTTGTTGTTAACTGCTGGTGTTATTCCTGCGCTTATTTCTGGCTGTAAATGTATATGTCTCTGAATTATCACCCGATTTCACTTCTTTGTGCTCAGTCAGTCAAGAACTTTATTCATAGGTCCTGAGGAGTTTAAGCCTCCGGGGGATCCAGGGGGGACACATTAGCAGCCGCTACCGTAGGCGACGCCCGAGTTGGGGCGGGAACGTGGTGGCGTTCCGCCAGTTTTTGGGCCCTCTGGACTGCTTAAGTTGGTGTTGGAGCTCGGAGCTCCTGAGTGCCTCTTCCCAGTCGGATTCACTGGTGAGAGGTCCCTGAAGTAACGCGGGACATTGCCATAGCATGTGCGAGAGTGAACAACAAAGTTTTCTGCAATCTGGGCATTGGGGAGTGATGTCTGTGTTGTAATGGCTCAGTCGGCCGTGTGATTGGTACGATCTCGTTTGTAGCATGTGAAAGGCTACCGCTTGCGCGCGTTTGAGCTTTGTGTGTGGTAAGGGGTATTGGCTTCTGTTGTTGCGGTAGTGGGTGGTGATTTCGTGGAAGATTAGTAAGGGGTCATTAAACTGTATATCTGGCCCCAGCTCTTCGGTGGCTGATTGATCGTCGTGGCGGGTGAGCTCTCGCGCTGGGTCATGAGCCGTTTCGTGAGGTTGGGTTGTGGGAGTGGACGTCCTGCCATGTGGGCAGGGAACCAAGATAGGTAGTGCCAGCCCGTGTGCTACATCACATATTTTTAGCAGGCTTTTTGCAACCTGTTTTCTTTTGCTGAGAAAAACTCATTGATTGCTAATAAGCATCGGTTCATAACTGACAAGTTTCAAGACTCACTAACATATCTCAAGGCTCACAAGTCTCAAACTATCACAACTCTGGCTAGTTTTATGACGCAGATCTCCACACCTATATTTCAGAGGAAAGGTTCACACAATTTACGGTGAGCTTAGCAAGGCTTTTGAAGTAGTCAGCCACTCGTTGCTTACGGATGAACTTATGCATTTCATTTTGCCCCTTTATTTGTGAATATCCTGCGTAGGCTTCTTGATAAATTTCATGTTGGCCTAAATGGCCAAACTTCTTTGTAGAAGGCAACTAGCATTGATGAGCATTAGGTTCTTTTATCTTTTTTTTTTAATTTTAAGGGCTAAGCACCTTACGATCTCGGCTTGTCAGCGTGTCATGTCGTCGTCACGGTCCATCATAAACGTGCATGCGCCACAAAATTGGCTAAATTCCAGAACCCGCCACTAGTCCACAAAAAGTGAACAAGGCAACAGTTAACCCAACAAATTGCCGACGACGTAGCAGGATTTAATCGCATTAATTAACAGAAATTTGTTAAATTCCGTCGCAAAATGGGTTTCAAATGTCATGGTTTCACCTGGAAAGCATACATCGTAGCTCGTTGCGGTGTGTACCACGAAGGCAACTTACGGCAATATCCCTGTTAATGTGCAATGAGAGATGGCGGTGATGTTGATGAAGGTGAAAAACAAAGACCCTAGGATAAGCTGCATTAAAACGCAGTTTTCCGAGGAGGTTAGTGGAGCTCAAACACCCTTCCCTACATGCCAGTTTTCAAGCTTGGCACCACTAGTTCCTCATCTAAGAAATCTCTCTCAAAACAATATGGCGATTACCTCGATGAGCCCTTCTTCTTCTTCTGTCTCTCATTGCCAATTAGCAGCAACTTTGCTTTCAAAAACGACGGTGCACACTGCATGATTCGCCCCTACCCAGGTGTCACGCTAGTGGAGCTGAAACACCCTTCGCAACGTGCTTCGCCCCTCCCCATATTTTGTTCCTCACCTTTCTTTCGCCATACGGATTTTTTTTTCTATATTACGGTGACATAGGATATTTAATGAAATTTTGTCTTGCTAATAAATGTCGCTTGCTGTAGTGAGATTTGTTATCATTTCTGGACATTGCAAAAGCACCATCCTCTCCCTGAATATTACGAAGACCAAACTCACGAGTTTCACTCGCAAGTCTTGAAGCGTGGTATTTTCGTACTATGTTAATTTTGTGCCATTATTTAAGGTTGTGTGGGACCAAAATCTCGGTGTTCTCTCTGATAGCACCTTACATTTATCTGATAACGCTAAGCGCTTTGTTATGCGTGGACTTTGTTCTCTCGGCTTAGTTTTGTAGAATCTAGATAACCAATCTCCGTATGCCATTCCGCAAGTTATACACATCTGCATTTGCCAACTGGAATACCGTCCTGTGATTTCGAAACATATTTCCAATCCAGAGCAACAACACTAAGTCGTTCCAGAAAAAAAAGTTTAAACAAATGCACTTGCTTTACTAGAAATGACAACGGATATTCAGCACTTATCAGAAGCAGGCTATGGCCGCGCGCTATGCGCTCACACACCCACACACAACACACACACCACACACACACACACACACGCACACGCGCACAAACACCACACACACACACACGCACACGCACACGCCGCACAAACACACACACACACACAAACGCAAGCGCGCGCACCGCACGCACAAAACACACACACACAAACGCAAGCGCGCGCACGCACGCACACTCACTGCCTGCACTTTACAAATATTTCCTGTTCAGCAACCGCCACCCAAGCAGCTTACGTGCAGTGCAGTTTGTGTCATTTATATAAGTGGCATGCGCACACAGCACCAGTCGACTTCTTGCTTGTAATGTCTTAGGAAAGACACTAACGTGGCCACCATTAACGTATTGCCTTATCTAAGGGCTATCGTGATTTCTATACGAAACGCGAACATTCTCGGCAAACTGTTCATTTACATTCGCTTCGATGTTGCGACCGTTTCCTTTTGACCCCATGCGTTTTTTGTCTTCACGAGTGTCAGAACGAAGCGAGTTCGCGCGTCCAAAAAACGGGAACGGGACGGGCCTTTCTGGAAAATGTCGAAGGCTGGCGTTTTCCCGAAAAGGACCGCTTCAGAGGGTCTGATGCTTTCTGCGTTAGACGGCATGGTACCCTTTACAAGGAACAAAAGTAAGGAAGGCTGGTCTGCTCTGCGGCTGTTCCGCCACGATTGCTGGGAGCGGAATCTCATCAAGCCACCCACACGCTCCGCTGGTGCAGCCGCAGATCGATGGTGCCTAAGCGCAGAATAAAAAGAAAGGCCATGGGCAGCGTGGAGCCATCGAGTCGCTGAAGCAGCCTTGAACTATAGTGTGAAAAAGGAAGCCAGCATGTCATATAAAGAAGTACATCTAGTCAAAGCCTCGATAAGATATGACAAGACGGCGAACAGATTCGCCGTGGAAGATGCATACATGTGAGGAGGTCAGCAGTTGAGTCAGGTTGCGAGTTGGGCCATTTGGCACGTTATAAAGGTTAACGATCAACACAGGAGGCGTGCGTTAAGGATACATCTGTCGGCCTCACTGATATGAAAATGGATTTTTCTTCTTTGGGTCCTATAAGCCTCTGAAAGAAGGCGTAGCCCTTAATTTGTTTTTGCATAATAGAGTTCGTTATGACAAAACACTTAACGAAGCTGCAGGGGGCATAGATGATCGTTTTTCGGCAATAATTTATTGTTGCTAGCTCCAACCTCGTCCCGTCTACTTTTTGACTTGTGCGTCATGTTTTCCCGTTCTATTTTCAGCCAATAATACAGCATGAGGCTTCGAGATGAGAGCGCAGGACAGAAAGCGGGAACTGGAATGTGGAAATGCGAGGTATATCTGATGCAAGGCCATTTCTGAACGAAAAGCAAAGAAAGTAACATAATGTACCAGACCTTAAAGGCATATCAGTGTCTTCAGGTCATGTTCTTTCCCGCTGAGTTGTGCATCACCAGGTTGAACGCCTGTTGATCCTGTGACAGGCAGGAGTATACCTTCACACCGATCATCTTAACAACGGTGTATTCGTTTTATAAATTAAATTGCATTGCATTATACTGTCTTGTATTCTTTACCTTATACTGTATTATGTTATATTATATGTGTGTGTGCAGTCATACACTTGAAAAGAGAAGTTGCGCAGCCAGCGAAAGGCACGTTATTGTGGTGGCATCAACGCGAGAATGGGGAAAAATGTGCTGTGCCTATGCATCTATAACTACATTTGCTTATGTCGGTGGGGCTTTAGAAATTGGCGAATAAAAGATTTGAGCCATCCCACTTTGTGAAGGTGCGTGACCAGAGGAGCTGACAGGCTCACTCCTGTCTGTGCTGTCGTCAGCGTTTTTCATAAGCGCGCTGCTTCTCCGTCTTTCTGACAATGAGTGGTCGACCGATAGCTGCCACGCACGGACGATCTAATGCAGCGCCAATACGCTGTAATGACGCGGAGAAACACGTATTAAAGGCGTTCCGCTTCACTTAAGTTATCTGCACAGCCTCCGGGATCAACGCACCGGTTGCGCCACATCAGGGATCGGCCGACCATTGACCGATCGATGTCAATTGATGACGTCATCGTGTGAAGTCATCAGCCTTTATTTATTTCTTTCTGGCTTTCTTTTTATCGCATTGTGGAATGCTTCCTCTCAACTGTTTTCTTCTTGCATGATGGGAACCGGGCGTTAATCCACGTGCTTTGCACCATAAAACTTCAATTGCTCCGGGCAACAATGAAATATGGTAACGTGAAATGGCAATTGACCTCGTTAAAAGATCAGATTGTCTATCAGAAAAGGCTGATCGCCGAAAACCCACGATCTAGAGGGCATCAATTACAGCAAACGGCGCATACAAATACGTATGCTACCGGTGCACCTTCGGAGGCCGCATTTGCGCACGCTCGCCGGCGTGGGGTTTTCCGCGTACGACCCCACCTCTCAATTCAGTGAGTTATAAAAGCTTCGATTAAAGGTTCTCAATGCTCGATGTGACCATGCACTGATTGCTTGAACGTATTTCGCGAAGGAATGTACGCTCACGGAGCACTGGTTATAGAAATTATTACAATGTATAATTAAACAGGAAGAAATTTCGTTTAACGTCCGCTTTAGTATTGATAATGACTACCAACAACGTGTTGACTGAGTGGAACTTATTTTCTGCATTGTTCCGAGTAATTAATGGAAACTATATACGCGAAGTTAATCATACAACATTACTGGGTGTCGGTTCCTCTTACATATTGACCTTGTGGCCATTGTTGCTGTGTACCACTCAACGAGGCACACCAGAACATCAGATTCACCAGAAAACTGGAATATCCTGATGTCGTAAAGTAGTTTCTACGAACTAAGCACAACACAAAAATGTTCTTTTTAGCCCTATCATCAAAAATACTTGGGAACGAGGTTGTTGTTGTAGCGGTATGTTTGCAATAGCTCCCATCAACACATATATTCATCGGTTTCGCATAAAAAAAGAAAATTCTCTATCTGAAAGCGAAAACAAGAAGCAGAAATTAGCTGTCCAGTAGCATTGAATGTTATCTTCCTGCTGTGCCACTGACGCGCACATGCTAGCTTGTCGGCCCGCACGCCCCTTCATCGGGGTGAGTGCACTGAACAAGATTTATCTGGCAGCCACGCGGCCCACCACGGGCCATTAGGACTAACGAAAGCTCGTTGCTCACGTAAGGGCAAGACCGAAACGCGAAACCCCGGCCTCTCTCGAATCACGAAAGAAGAGCTCCGTCTGAATTAGCCATGGACTAAAAAGTCACAGAAACGAAAAGAACAGGAAAACGTACCACGAAAAACCATGAACAGGACACATCATGCACGAGCACTGGAAGTCAATCTGAGGTCGAAGAAAGTTCTCGTTGTATCGTGAAAGGGTAAGGTTAGCTGCCCTTTGGTCGATGGCGCGTGGGAAATCCTTATTGTGTGTCGACGCTGCGTAGCGCACGGGTGAGACTTATACGAACGCGAACTTAAATACCCATTACCATGCGGCAAAAACTTACTGAACGAGTACTTTGGGAGAAGGGCTTTCCTCGAGAACGCCTCCGACGTATAATTCCCGGAGCGTCTTGCGAAATGTTCCAGTGTTGAGGTGTCTTTTCTGCTGTGCTTTGCTCCCTGAACTTTGTTGAAATGCTGAGCTAGAGCCTCGGTGCGCCTAATTGGCAGCGCGTTCCCATGCTTGTTGCCTTCCGAAATGAAGGTGCCGACGCGGTAGCTGGCGGCCCTTTTCATGCACCATAAACCTCGATTGCGATCAACCTTGCTTTGCGAATGATCGCTTGCGCCAGCATACCACCAGCGGTGGCTTTCGAGTTTCGCTCGTCAGAGCAGCGGGCAAATGATAGGCACGCATAACAATGTGAAACATTTTACTTCAATTTTGCAGATTTGACTCTCCCTATCGCTTGTCTTAGTGTTACGCGCGTTGAAAGACTTGCAAATGTGACCACGAGAACTGTGTGTCACCTTAGCAAAGCTAGAAGCATTGTTATCATGAGGACGACTACCATTTTAAATGTTACTGAAATCTCATGGGATGGCTAGTGATAAAAAATTTACGGCGTAATGAAATGTTAATAAAGCACAATTTTGGAAACCGGAAAATGGGGAGGAGTGATCATATGCAGTTCAAAAGTGGGTTGAAGGTAGTCTATAGATGGGAAGATATCCGAAAAAAATGCATGCTGAGGACATTGTTTTGGTGAACACCTTCGGCTGACTGGAAACCGGCAGGTCTTTGCAAAATAGCCCTCCCGTATTTTGTTAAAATAATTCACTCCATGTATATTGAATGCTTCAGAGTGTGTAAGCTTTTCCCAGTTGTTAAAGCAGCTTTCCCAATAACAATATTTATGTGAGTTACACAGAATGATGAATAATCGAGCGCATGTTCTTCCTGATCGCAGTTTGACCGCCATTGCCTACTTTGAATTCTAAACATCACAACGACGCAATAGCACTACGAACAAACAAATTCATTAGTGCTGTTGAAGTTGTCTTGACTGCCCTGCCAGTTCACACTGGCTAATTGACACCAGCTTCGAAGGAACACAGGAAGAAAGCTCTATATACCTTCAATATCGACTCGTTAGCTAACCCGCTAGAGACGAACAGGGGCTCTCAAGCAACGAATTCTTAATGCACACCACAAGCTTAATGCACCACAAGTCCACAAGCTGCGGCGGCGACCACGACAAAGCCCACGGAGGGGACCATCAGTCATTTTTGAGTGCCGCAGAGCCGCGTCGTCATTGCGGTTGTTTTCGAAGAGAGAGTGCACTCTAGAGATTTAACTTATTCGCTGTTGTGTCGACAAGACCGAACTTACAATGATGACAGAGAGAAAAAATAAAAAAAAATCACAGCATATCCACGCGGTGAATGATGATGAGTGGGGCGAAGAGAACTCGCGCTGCAGCACGGCGATGGCATTGGCGCGAGCGTGGTCCTTCTTGATGGATGATATTGTGACTATATTGTTTGAGAACCACAATATGTCGCACACACCGCATGTGTGCGACATGGCCGAAACTGTTATCAAGGAAGTCCCGCTGGAAGCGCGCGTCGGCGCCTTGGGGCAGAGCCCGCCTGATGCATTTTGCAGCCACATCACGTGCTCGCACAGCCTCGGGCTCTGCCTGCCCGTACGCGCGCTTTCTCGCCGCTTCACGGTCTTCCACATTTTGAAGATCCCATTCGCGCCGCAGCCATGCAGCTTAGGCCTCGTGGGCTCGAACGGCGGGGTCTTCGCGCCGCAGCCGTGCAGCTTGTCGAGCAGCTTCGGCCTCGCGGGCTGCTTGTCGAACTTCGGCCTCGGGGCTCGAACGGCGGGGCCTCTTCGCGCCGCAGCCGTGCAGCTCTTCTCGCCGCAGCCGTCGCTTGTCGAGCAGCTTCGGCCTCGCGGGCTGGAACGGCGGGGTCTTCGCGCCGCAGCCGTGCAGCTCGTCGAGCAGCTTCGGCCTCGCGGGATCGAACGGCGGGGTCTTCTCGCCGCAGCCGTGCAGCTTGTCGAGCATCTTCGGCCTCGCGGGCTCGAACGGCGGGGTCTTCTCGCCGCAGCGTGCAGCTTGTCGAGCAGCGTCGGCTCGCGGGCTCGAACGGCGGGAATCTGCTTCGCGGCTCGACGTGCAGCTTCGGCCTCGCGGGCTCTCACCCAGGATTCTGGTGCGAGCGCGCGCTTGCCGCCGCCTTCCGTGCCCTGCGTTCCGCAGCCTTGTCTGAATTCCATCTGGCGACTCCGAGCTAAAGGGAAAGCGTGCCAAGAGGGAGCCTCATGGCGCGTTACTTCTGAAATGTTGTCTTCGGGTGTCGTTGAAAACACGAGGCGCAGTGAAGAAGAAAGAACGCCACACAGGCGAACACGCACGAGAGTCTCACTCGTCAACGTCGTCTTCTTTTTATATTGCATACCAGAACGCGCGCTTGCCACGAGGTAGAGGTGGCTACTACAAACAAACCTACAAACGGAGGATGGACAGACCCACTGCGTAAGGAGCTTCGCCACTAAAAAACGTGCAAATTTTTCACGACATACTGCAGCCATATCAGGGCCCAGGCAGGATGAGTAATAGTAAAACAAAAAAAAACACTATGCACAAGTGTTCAGAATACAAGCAATCACATTTTACGACTTTAGGCCTTAGTTCAAAAGCTTTTGCACCAGGAATATAAGAAGGCGTTTCATGGACTGCCAACTAGCCCGATCTCGCGCCTCACTAAGTCACTTTTCGGTCCAAATGGGTAATACATAAAAAAATCGCGTTGTCCAATGAATGTGTACTGTATACCAATAAAAACAGCAATATCGTCCATTCGCGTGTAGCTTTGGGGAAAATAAGAAAAAGCTGTAAACGTTAATTCTTGCTTGGGAGGCAGTTAAAGATTCAGACGGCTGATTTCTGGTTACAAAGAGAAATGTGCCCCGTAGATTTTCCACAGAAGCTGCATGGTCGGGATGCTTTATCTCTGCGTGGGAGTGGTAGGCGTGTTGGTTCGACGACACTTCGAAAGGACCAACTTAATTTCTTTGAGCTGAATAATTTTAAGTAGGTTAATGTCTTTAGCGTGACCATGACCCACGATATGTGCGATGCCCATTTCGTGTAATATTTCTCCCCAGTTTTTAAAAAGTGTAAAAAATTGTATTGATTAGAAAAGATATCTCTGAGTATATTCATTACAAGAGAATGCACTCTCGAAAGGATCGACAAAACATCCACAAAGCAGCGATAGTAGCACCGAAGAGGTTGACGTCGCAGAAGCCATTTCGATGATATAAAAAAGATGTAGAAGCAGCTCCCTGAAGGCAGGAGAGGGACATTTCATGATTTCTTTTTCATGCATGACCTAGGTCATAAGCATCCCGTATGTTTTACCAATGTTTATGTCGGGTGCGTTGATTACCGGTGTTCTTACACATCTCCCATCTGTATCTCACAAAGATGGCAAATAAACTTCTTCTTCTTCTTCTTTTTATTATTATTATTATTATTATTATTATTATTATTATTATATTATATTATTATATTATTATTATTATTATTATTATTATTATTATTATTATTATTATTACTACACATCGTTATAGCAGTGCAGAATACGCAGACAAGTCACGGGCCGCATTGGACGGACGCGAAAAAAAAATTCTATACTATGCTCCCACCTTCGCACATAGACACACTATATATATACGCGTGCCTTTTATCATTGTTATCTTTCGTGTAGTAAAATCTGTTGACCTCCAGCTCGAATATTCGTAGCCAATGCGCGTGTTACCTTCTCCATTGTTGTAACCCTCTCACGTCAGGCTTCGTGTTCCGATGGGCACGTGAGAAAAAATTCTGCACATAGCTAAGGATGAAGCAGACAGGCAGGTTTATTTCGCACCACTGACCTTTACGTCACGCTATTATTTGTACGGCGTAACGTCCGGTCAAGCACGCAGTGTCAATCACGGTTCTAATGTAGTGAGTGATCGGTAGAGAGTGATCCTAGTGAGTGAACGTAGTGAGTGAAAAGAAAGTGGCACAACCATAATTATTGTCAAAAGTAAGTCCTCTACACTCCTAAGGCAACGTAAGCGTTTCTGACGCTGAAAGATATATATGCTTCATTTAAAACATACCACGTCAAGTTCGTGTAGGACCGCCCGTAGTTATAAGTAAGGAATCGGAAGCACAACAAAGAAGCGACTTATATCCCAGCAACCTGACATTGCTTACCATTGTGAGTTTTATGATGTAAGAGGTTTCTTTCTTTTTTTTTCAGAGATATAGCTTCAGAGGTGCAAGGAGACGCTCTAGAATGTGGTCGGGCTCCACGAAAGTATATCTTGATAGCGGAGTTCCCTGGACTCCCCTGCTGTCCAGATTTATGTATTATCCGGTAAAGCTCAACTGAAGTTCTGGGTTTCAGTGCTTGTCTGGAACTGCATAAATCTTTGCTCAACTGCGGGGTTTTATTTCTATGAACGTATGCGTTCATATTATAGCTTTCTGCGGCAGTTGGATGGATGACAATGCTTATTTCGCTTTTCTCTAATCTTCCGTAAATAATCCGGGCTTGCATAGAACTCATTTACTACAAGTAGGTAAGCTGTCAATGCTTGCCTTGCCAGTGCTGCTTGATGCATGTAACCTGGTGCTTATTTTTTTCGACTTATTTATTGATCAGCGCTCCCCGTCCGCCCGTCTCCCTTCCCACAGAAGAAAGGCAACAGGAAAAGAAGCTACAAAGTTATCTCAAAGCCTTGCTCTTCTCAAACAAATGCCGCACATTCCCGTGTTCATCCGAGCAGACGCGTGGGCGGCGATGCCCTGTTTGATTTCCGTGGAAAGCTTCTCCTCTTTTTCGCCGCACTTCCGTTCTTCTTGCAGACTCAACGAAGCAAAGAATGCCTGTCAGTGCCGGATCTCCGGAAAATCCGCGATTCCACATCCGCACTTCACCCTCTCCCTCTCTTCTCTCTCTCTCCCTCACCCTTTTCCCCTCTCCTTATTCCATCTACAATTCGTCTTGTCGGCTTGCTGTGGGTCAACGCTTTGTTTTCCGCAACCGGGTTCCCTCGACTCTGCAAAAGCTGTCTCGCACCCCCGCTGATCGCTAAAAAACGATGTTTCTTTTTGCTTACCTTTCGTTCTTCTTTTGTCCCGAGGGCTTACCAAATGCCAAATTTGTGCATCGTACCGTGCAATGAAGTCGGGTGGGTTGCTTTAGAAATCGGGGGTTACCTCAGCCTAGACGGACAAAAAGAAAGCGTAGAAAATGCGAGGGTGTAAAATAAAGACCACAATGCCAGCCTCTGTTCCCTTTGATGTCATTCGAACATTCTTTGAGGGCCCTTCTATGTAAAAGCAAGCTAACTCGGATTCTTTGAGAAAGAGTGAACTTGGCGTCAGAAATTCCATTATTTTTTTTTTGATATCGCAGCATGTTTTATTGGAAGGAAATGCTCACAGAATACAGATATACGTATACTCGAGAAACTCACAAAGCTTCAGTGGGTACTAATAGTACTAAATATGTTGTTAAACTTGTATTCTTGACGTAATACGTCACTATTCGTAGTTAATACGCAATATTCTTATCATAAAGAGCTCAGTTCAATTATTCTAGCTCCGCGGCATGCTTCTCATCTCCTAAATTGATCAATTGAGCGTGATGTTTTTCTGCGGTAATTTATCGAACTGTACACGAATGCCGACAGTCACTCGTTGTTCTTCAAATGTTTAGTTTCTACAGTTCAGGAAGCGAAGTAGGCTCGATGTTGGGAATACTCGCTACCAGCTTCACTGCGCGTAACTACGACTACTGAGGGACGGTGCTCAGAAACACTGCAGCTTTCGCAGCATCTGAGGCCGAGCGAGAAACCACCGAAGCCGCATCACAAGCGTTAAGCGCGAAACTAACAAGCGTCGAAAAGGTATACAACGCGGGTGGCTCGCAACGCCGTGCAATTTTCTGCGCGGAACATCAAGAGGCGCCGAAAAAACGCCGACAAGGAGGGCACAGGAGGGAAGAAGGGCTCGAGAAGAGACGAAGTGATTTCAGCGTTGAGGCCCTTTAAAACTAACGCTCGAGGATGCCCGCGAGATGCCGGCAACCGTTTTGTTCATCCTGCCGGCTTTCTCGCAGCGTGCGTGCTTAGTTCTTCATCTTGTTTCTTCGCTAGTCGCTATACTTTCAAGACCATGCACAAGAAGCATGCGCCTCTCCCAACTTTCACATTCTTGGCAAGCTAACCGCCGACAACATTTTAAGGCACTCATATTCTTCCAAACAAAAAGTCACATCATCATGCAAGGAATTTTCAAGGAGATCAAATGTCTACCATTTTACATTTACCTTACAAATTTTTATACATCTGATATATCCACCATAGCTTGTTTGTTTTGGTGTTTCTGGCTTGCTTACGTGGTTGAAGGAGCTGGAAAGACTTTGGTAAACGCCGACAAAACTGCTCGTTCCGCTTTCGGTCTGACGATATTCTGCGTATGACGGAAGATTAGTATCCGTCCAAAATTGGTTCTGCTCGCTGTTTTTTCTTTTTTATGCAGTGCGACGCAGCATGGCATTCATGCTTCTAGGGTAAATGCTGTGGTTTTCACGTATGGTTTACCAGCCATGTCGGCAACTTGCACACACAGTTACAGACATACCGTCTGTTATTATTTCTTGTATTCGCTATACAGCGTCTTGATAAAATAATTTTAATGAATCATGGAAATCTCTTACCTGGAGGCATGCCTCGCATGCATGAAAAGTTTGCAGTACTCGTCGCAGACATCAATATCCACCGCAAATTAAAAAGTGCGTGCTAAAATTCGATAACATTGAAGATCGCCATTACTACGGAAGCGCAAAGGAGGCTTTGTTACTCTATGATTAAAGTTAATTAATGGTCTTGAGTAGTCGGTGTAGATATTGCATAGGTTCTCTTCTAAGGCGATGTATGGTCTGGCTGCTCATGAGTTTTCTGAAACTGCTTTCGTCGTTTCAAACCGTGACTAAAACATCATAGTGGGTAAAAACTGGGGAATGAGTGACTTCATTAGCGGCAATACTATGTAAAATAGTGCTAACAAAACGAAAAGGAAGTCTATATGTCTCCTTATCAATTAGTAGTACTTCTTCAATCATTGATATAGTTTTTTTTTCTTGCTGTTGCTGCTGCTGTTCATTTTAGCAGTTTGGCTCCTGTGACGAAGTGTGGATTCGAATGTGCACGGGTGTTCAAATGTTGCCATGCCGCGATGCCATAGGATTACGTGGGATAGCGGCCTGGGAACTTTAGGCCACCCTTGCACGTTCATTTAAAGTGTTTGCCAGCCACATATGGCATCTTGTCGAGTTCAGTCTTGATGAATCGGTTGTTCCCTCATTCAGAGGGGTTTCTTCTATTCTGTGTTATAGACGTTCTACTGTAGTAAGTGGTCAGCATGGTTCAAGTGCATGAAATTGAACCTAGTATGTATGCGAGTTACCTAGTTACCTAAACAAAAAAAGCGGTGTTTCCGCCAATATTATTTTTTTTTGTTAAATTTGCCATGACGTTCACTTCTAATGTCAACCAGAAAAAAGTCGATATGCCAGCAGAGAACAATATACATGCAACGTAAACTGAACTGAAAACAAATAAATGTCGTATAGAAAAGCAAACGTTCCTAAGAGTGTTAGTTGAATTGTGAGCATTACCACATCGGGATAAATTTTATTCCCTAATTATTACATTGTGATCCAAAGCGATTTTTAACGTCGCCGTTGTGATGTTTGGTGTCAAGTTCACCTGCAACAAGAGCGATCATTCTGAACGCCCTATGCGGAAGTTATTATTTCACTGTTAACATAAAGGCTTTGAAGACGCCGTATTCCTAATATAGAATAAAGGCTCAACTTCATAGCAATAAAGTTCTACTTAAAGCTTAGTACACCTTGATAGTATGACAAAGAAACAAATAAACAGACGAATTAACAGACAAACAAACAAACGAACAAACCAGTAAACCTGGGAAAGAAACAATAAATAAACAATTCAAAATGGCACGGCAAAATGGGCAAGTTATTGGATGCACACATACCTTACTGGCGTGATCATGACGAAAAATTAGTCGCACCACAACACGGTGATTTTCATAACCTAATGACAACGGCGCAACTATGCGCAAAAGGCGTAGCAGCTCAATACCGCAAACAAATTTCCGAGCTTTATTTTAAAAAACCGTTGCTCCCCAAATTGACCCCCGGCGCACGAACCGGATCACCTGGCAAAAAATGCACCAAGAGTTAGTGCCTCAGAAGCTTTCGATAAATAAAATCAATGTGAATTGAAAAACTAAATCCTGTCTCACATGTGCAATGACACCGGCCTTTTGTGACTTCCACATATCTTCTAAATGCAGTCCGTCGGGAATTTTTAGACTGTGTTCAATCTTATAGAAAGTGTCCTACACTGCAGTTTGTCACATCTGCTGTGGGAGGTTCCGCAAAAGTCAAAATCTATACAACTCATATTATTCTATAGGCTTGCGAAGACCGGAAGCTGGGCTAATTACGAAGCCATTAGGAAAGCTGCGGCTGAAATGACCCTCCACCTCGAAGGTGTGCCCGAAATTAATGAGATCCTCACCACCTGTAATAAAGAAAAAAAAAAATCACAGCATAACCACGGAGTGAATGATGCTGAGTGGGCGAAGCTGCGGAGGTTCATCGGTAAACCGTGAATCTTCCGTGAATTCTGCCCAGTACATCATCACCGACGTGAGATCGGGCGCGTTTATACTAAAGGTTCGATGAGTTATGACGACTTGCAGCTCACTTTATATTTTACATGTACGCTGTGAATTTTCATTGTTTAGAAAACCATTGCTTTAGAAAACATCTGGCGTCTTTCGTTAAAGCAGCTGGCGCCTTTTCGTTTTGCTTTAGAAACATCTGGCGTTCTTTCGTTTTGCTTTTACAAAACATCTGGCGTCTTTCGTTGGTTTATTTCATCAATCAACGGCGTTTTGAACAAAATTTTTATTGTTTAATCACGCACAGGAGAAATCTCACCAGGCACTACCTTGGAGGTAAACAATGACTGTTAATGGGAATGAGAGACAGAAGATGTCGGCTTTTAGCTAACTCTTACACTTCTACTTCTACTAACGTTTCCTACTGGAACATGACAATGGCTGCTAATGGAGAATGAGAGACAGAAGAATTCGGCTTTTAGTTAACGCGCACGCTGCGAATTTTTTATTGTTCAACAACGCACAGGAAAAATCTCCCACCGGCACCACCTTGGAGGTCAAAGCGTAAGACTGGTTACGCACTACGACTACTACGACTACGACTACGAGGGACGAACGGGTGCCGCCTTAAGGAGCTTCGCCCCTAAAAGAAGAGATAGCGGGAACCACGGTGGCTGTTAATTGACTGAAGCCACGGCCGTCCATATTTCTTTCGCCGTTCATCTTTACCACGTGTTTTTATTATTCACTATTGCCTGCAACTGGACCTTTCGTGACAATTTAAAGCAGTGCTTGCTTGAAACTCTTCTAACTTATGCATATGTATGCATCGGTTAACTTAAAAGATAAACGCACAAAGGCGGATAATTAAGTGAGGTTGATACCGCTTCATTTTTTTTTCACTTACACACAGGCACGTACCCTTAACTCATGACGTGGAAGTTCCTTGTACCTATTTTCTCGTTGATATTGCTTCGTTATTTTCATGCTGGTAATACATTATTCCATACCTACTGGTCGCAATTTCTCGGTATAAGGGGCCCAGTCTCGCCTATTTGAAAAACTTTAGGTTATATGAAAGTATTTATAAGTGTGCATCTGCACGCAGTCCTGGCGAACGCGCCTCTGTAGATTCTCTTTTGCCATTCGACTAACATCAAACGGATGTTTCGAATACCGCATCCATCTACATCAACAACTGCGGAACTAGCAGCGATAGATGTTGCTCTCAAATATGTCCGAGAAATAGTAGCATCAAATGTTGTCTTATTTGGAGACTCCTGCGCTGTCCTTAGCAGGCTACAGAGAAAGGATACTGGTGTCCCAATTACACGTGGTATCGTAAAATCTGCCAGCAGCCTTCTTTCTCGTTGGGTGTCCATCATTTGCCTGTGGATACCTTGGCACTTGGGTACTGCTGGAAATGAAGAGGCTGATCACATCGCTTAAGCCCACATTGAGTGTGACTGCCAAGAAGTATCATGTCTGTTTGAAAACGCTCCTCTCCACCAACATCTCCTAAAGCAGAATTCAGACTAGGGTGTCGCAAGCGGATCGTTTCCACCCCTTCTGCGTGGTCGTGGCTTGCCTCTTCACGACAGGCCCTCTTATACAAGCTAAGGGTTGTGCTCTGTGTTAGTGCGCGAACCATTATATCGCCAAGGATGCGTGGTTAGTCCATTACATACGTCTTGTGGCTCCTGGGAGACACTTGAACACTTTTTTTAGAGTGTCCCACATTCGTTATAAAGCGTCCACTGCTTATTAAGGAATATAGACATATTAAATTTAAATGTGCGACCCTTGATGACTACCTACTCCCGGGATGATCCGCTGCTCGGCATGAACAGGTTCATCGAGACCTTATGATTTTCATGAATAAAACCGCTTCGGCCTCACGTCTATATTCATGTTTTCATGTTACGGTGTATTTTGTCCCCGTCTGTGTTATTTATTGGCTTTCCTCTTTTAGGGGCGAAGCTCCTTAAGCCGTGGGTCTCTCCTTCCTCTGGCGCTGAGCCGTGCTCCCAATTAGGGTTGCAGAAGTTGCGCCTTTTCCTTTCCTCAACCTCTCCTCCTCTCTCCTTCCTCTGTGACCGGTTTGTAACCACTCGTCAACGTCATCTTCTACTGAATACCAGAACGCGCGCTTCTCACGAGCTTGTATGCAGTTCTGGTATGCAGTAGCAGAAGAAGACGACGCTGACGAGTGACTCGTGCGTGTTCGCCTGTGTGGCATTCTTTCTTCTTTACTGCGCGCGTTCTGGTATGCAGTAGAAGAAAAAGACGACGTTGACGAGCGACACTCTCGAGCGTGTGCGCCTGTGTGGTGTGCTTTCTTCTTTACTACGTCGTGGGTCTGTCCTTCCTCTGTGACCGGTTCGTAACCACCAAGTTGTATGACTCACTCAGCAGGTGGCGCTAGTGTGAGTGACGTCATGATGACGTCACTCGCACGTGACTGACGCAATAAAAGGCAATCGCTCTTGACGCGCTTCCTCTTTCGCAGCGAGTCACCGGATGGAGCAGGTGGCTGTGGACAGTAGACGAACAAAATAAAAGAACAAAATAAAAGTTGATTTGTGCATACGCACACAGTCTCACGTCTTTCTTAATGATGTAATGGGCGAACTTTCACGGGAGGTTTACGGTTTTACCGATGATCTCCCCCTCTCGAGCTTCGCCCACTTATCATCATTCATCCCGTGGATATGGCGTGATTGTTTTCTCTTTCTTTCCTCCTATCTTCCTTTCCTCTATATTCCCCTTTTCCGAAGGAGTAGGCAGGCGTTGTGCCCCTATGGGTGGTAGTTGTCTGCTGGCTCCCTTCATATTTCATCTGTGTCCTTGTGTATGTGTGTATACATATCGAATAATAATATTAATAAACGTTCCATGGACAGGAAAGACTAATTCAACAAATATGCGCAGGTAACAGTAAAAAAATACAGTCGCTTTTGTTCATTTTGAAATGATGTAATCATCAGTGCTTACGTCTTCCTATTTCTTTGACTTCGGTCATTTTATTTTCAACTACTTTCTATCATAGGAAATTTATAAGCGTTATTTTCTACTGAACAGAAAACTTCAAGCTCGGCTGGATGTTGTAGGAGTTATTGTCACAGTGTATATTTATACTTTCATTATACCAACGTTATTGTATAATTATCCTTTCTATATATATATATTGTAGCAGTGAAAGAGCAAGGCATCTACCAGCGGGATTCTCTCTTGGTAAAAAGGCGCGAGCGCTGATCGCGAGCTGTGGTTGGAGAGCCTGCTTGTTTCTCGCTGGACCTACGGTCTACCTGCTACCAGAAGTCGTTAATAAACCCCCTTGCAAAGTGGTGGAGGAGCTGGGTAGTTAAATCTGGAACTTCGAAGCCGGAAGCTGCCTACTGCGCCGACAATGCCTGATCAGACCACCGAGCAAGGCACCGCCCAACAAGGCACGGCTCAGTCGCCACTGGTCATCGTGCCTACCACCCTGCGCCAACGCGATCCTCCCTTCTTCAACGGCACCGAGGACCAAGATGTGGAAGATTGGCTGCTGTTATTTGAGAAGGTGAGCGCCGCCAACAAGTGGGACGACCCCTCGAAATTGGAGTATGCCCCATTCTACCTCAAGGACGTCGCCAGCCTGTGGTTCCACAACCACAGTTCGGAATTTTCCACGTGGGCCGCTTTCAAGACCACCTTGGCAGCTGTGTTTGGTCGCCCCGCAGTACGCAAGCTCCGCGCCGAACAGCGCCTACGCGGACGTGCGCAAAAGCAGGGCGAAAACTTCACCAGCTACATCGAAGATGTCATCGATCTATGCAAGCGCCTGAACCCTGAGATGACTGAACAAGACAAGATCCGACATATCTTGAAAGGCATCGATGATGATGCTTTTCAAATGTTGCTGGCGAAGGACCCACGTACTGTGTCCGAGCTTGTGACCTTGTGCCAGAGCTTCGAAGAGCTTCGTAAGCAACGAGTCTCAGTTCGGAGGTCTATGACAGCAGACGACTCCCTCGCCGCCTTGACCGTCGGTGGTGATAACACCCTGTTGGCGCAGATAAAAGAATATGTACGCGAAGAAGTGGCTCGACAGCTCTCGTGCCTGTCGTATTTGCCGACCACCGAAGTGCCCACCAACTGCCTATCGCCGACCATCAGACAGGCTATTCAAGAGCAGGTCTCCGAGGCGTTGCCGTTGCCGTCCGCTTCTCCACCGACACCCGTAGCCGCACCACTGACTTATGCAGCTGCCGCAGCAAGGCCGCCGCGTCGTCTGCCAGTATCGCCCCCACAACCTGTGCGACCGTCCACCATGCCATTTTCTGCTACACCGCAGCACTACGGAAATCCCTGGCGCACTGCTGACAACCGGCCCATCTGCTACGCTTGCGGGATTCCAGGTCGCGTTGCACGCCTATGTCGTCGGCGCTTCGCTGTGAACCAGGAGGCACCAAGATATCCCGACTACTCGTTTCGGCCGCCATACCGCGCGCCTCAGACGCCACCTGACGTTTACGAACGCGACGCGCAAGCTGCTCCCGATACCCAAACCTTCGCTTCTCGACGGTCTGCTTCCCCTTCACCACGTCGTCGTTCTGTGTCACCTATGCGTCGACGACCCACCCCCACTGAGACGGAAAACTGACTGCCGCAGCTCCGGAGGCACGAGCTGCGTCATCGTCTATTCGTGTAAGTCCTCGCCTGTCCCCCGCCATTCTTATTGATGTAACTGTCGAAGGTGTCCGAGCACTTGCGCTCATCGATACTGGTGCCGCAATATACGTGATCAGTCAAAGACTCTGCCGCTCTATCCGTAAAGTAACGACGCTTTTTCCCGTGGTTTCCCTCAGCACTGCGAGTGCACAACAAATTGAGCCCGTTGCGGCATGTACAGCCAAAGTGGTAATTGGAGACGTGTTGTACACCATTGAATTTCTCGTGTTGGCTTCATGTTCCCACGATATTATTCTAGGATGGGATTTCTTATCACGCCATCACGCCGTTGTCGACTGCGCTCGGGCCGAAGTGGAACTATCTGCGTTTCGTGACGCGCCTTCTGTCGATGTGACCGTAGCTACTGTGACCAACCTTGTCGTCGCGACGGACATTGACCTCCCTCCTTTCAGCGCCGTATATGTTCCTGCATACTGCGCTTCCCTTTCTGACGTTACTGTTCTGTTCACGCCATCTGACATCTTCGGTAGCCGCCACCACACGTCGCTGCCATTTGCCGTTCTGGCGCTTCGTCAAGACAGCACCGGGATATTTGTTTCTAATCCCCACTCGTGCCCTCTTAATTTGCGCCGCAACGAGAAGCTCGGCCACATTCAGCCTATCGATGAAGGCGTTATCGTGCCTCTTGATTTCACCGACACCAAGTTGAATCCGGAGCTGAACGCGTTGGTTCCTCACCTTGCTTCGGACAGCGTGTCCTCAGATGCATTTCACCGTTCTATCGACAGCCATCTCGCTCCGGCTCAACGAGAGCAGCTTCTTGCCCTGCTGCATGAGTTCAGATGTTCGTTTGACTTCCCCCAAGCGGCGCTAGGCCGAACAAACACCGTTGTTCACACAATTGACACTGGGGACAATACTCCTTTGCGCCAGCGCCCCTATCGTGTGTCATCAGCGGAGCGTCGTGTCATTACAGAGCAAGTTGACGACATGCTACAGCGCGGAGTCATCAAGCCTTCTTCTAGTCCTTGGTCTTCCCCATTTGTACTCGTCAAGAAGAAAGATGGTTCCATCCGATTCTGCGTGGACTACAGGCGCCTGAACAAAATTACGAGGAAAGATGTTTACCCTCTTCCCGGCATAGACGACGCCCTCGATTGCCTCCAAGGTGCCGAATTCTTTTCTTCGCTAGACCTGCGTTTGGGTTATTGGCAGGTCCCAATGGCCGAGTCTGATCGCCCGAAAACAGCGTTCGTCACACCGGATGGCCTCTACGAATTTACAGTAATGCCTTTCGGACTTTGTAATGCGTCCGAAACGTTCGAGCGAATGATGGACATCATTTTACGCGGTCTCAAATGGAAGATATGCTTGTGCTATCTTGACGACATTGTCGTTTTTTCACCCGATTTCACCGCGCATCGCACTCGTCTGCGCAAGATTCTCCAGTGCCTTACCAACGCAAACCTTCAGCTTAACCTGAAGAAATGCCACTTCGGGGCTCAGCAACTCACCATACTTGGTCATGTCGTTTCAAAAGACGGCATCCTACCCGACCCTGACAAACTTCGCGCTGTTGCTGAATTTCCAAAGCCGACTACAGTTGAAGAACTACGGAGCTTTGTGGGCCTGTGCTCGTATTTACGTCGCTTTGTCCGGAACTTCGCTTCCGTCATCGCCCCGCTCACCAAACTCCTTGCTGGCCCTGCGGATCTTTCGACTTGGACTCAAGCCTGTGACGAATCCTTCGCTACTCTGCGCCACCTACTTACTTCGCCGCCCGTCCTGCGCCATTACTACCCAACTGCGCCAAACGAGGTACACACGGACGCCAGTGGCGTTGGCCTTGGTGCAGTACTCGCGCAACGAAAACCTGGTTTTACAGAGTATGTGGTCGCCTATGCCAGCCATGCCCTCACCAAGGCGGAAGTCAACTACTCTGTAACCGAAAAGGAGTGCCTCGCGATTGTGTGGCCGTTAAACAAGTTTCGCCCCTATTTGTACGGCCAAACTTTCGACGTGGTGACTGACCATCACGCACTCTGTTGGTTGGCGTCGCTGAAAGATCCTTCTGGTCGGCTTGGACGTTGGGCACTTCGCCTACAAGAATTCGACATTCGCGTCGTCTACCGATCGGGGCGAAAGCATTCTGACGCAGATGCTCTCTCACGATCACCCGTGATATCCAATGAAAAGGAAAGCTCAACCATTGATTTCACCCTCACCGCTGTTAGCGTCACCGACATGCCATCTGAACAGCGAAAGGACCCTTGGATTGTCTCTCTCTTGAATATGCTCTCCGACTCATCGACTTCCGGATACCCGAGGGCTCTTCGCCGCCAGGCAACGCATTTCGCGATACGGGATGCCCTACTATACCGTCGCAACTATCAAGTGGCAGGTCGTAAATGGCTGCTCGTCATACCCAGCCATATGCGGTCTGATGTCTGCGCATATTTTCACGCTGAACCGCAACATGCACACGCTGGTGCGCTAAAAACGTATGAGCGGATCCGCCAACGTTACTACTGGCGGGGTATGTACACATTTGTGCGAAAATACATTCGCTCATGTTCCATGTGTCAACAGCGTAAGACATTTCCTCATTCACCCGGTCAACTGCAGCCTCTACCATGTGCCTGCACGCCCATTTGACCGTGTTGGGATTGACCTATACGGCCCACTTCCGTGCTCTGTTGCTGGTAATCGATGGGTGATTGTAGCTGCCGACCATCTGACAAGATACGCCGAAACGGCAGCGCTACCTTCGGCTGGTGCTCGTGACGTTGCCACCTTCATCTTGCATCGGTTCGTCCTTCGTCATGGGGCACCGCGGGAGCTACTGAGTGACAGAGGTCGCGTGTTTTTGTCGGAAGTTCTCCAACAGCTTCTTCACTCATGCCGTACAGTGCACCGCACATCAACGGCCTACCATCCTCAGACGAACGGCCTAACGGAGCGTTTCAACCGCACACTGGGAGACATGCTTACTATGTATATTGATTCTGACCACTCCAATTGGGATGTCACTCTCCCTTTCGTCACGTACGCATACAATACTGCGACACAATCCACAACAGGCTTTTCCCCATTCTTTCTTTTGTATGGTCGCGAGCCATGCAGCACTCTCGACACAATACTGCCGTACAATCCCGATGCCTCGGAATTCAGCCCAGTTTCCGAAATGGCCGAATATGCTGAAGAATGTCGTCAGCTCGCACGGTCATTCACGGCGGATAATCAAGCCCTCCAGAAAGTTCGCCATGACCGTGATGTGGCCCCGGACACTTTCCCCGTCGGCTCTCTCGTGTGGCTTCGACTGCCTTTTCACTCTCCTGGCCTGACTCCCAAGTTTGCACCGAAGTATACCGGCCCTTACCGCGTCATCAAGTGCCCCTCTCCTGTCACCTATGTGATTGAGCCGGTCCAGCCGTCCACGGACAAGCGCCGTCTTGGTCGTGAGACGGTCCACGTCAGCCGCCTCAAGCCCTACTACGACCCTCCTGTCCTCTCGTCACCTTGAGTCGACCAGGATGGCTCCTCTTCGTCGCCGGGGTATTGTAGCGGTGAAAGAGCAAGGCATCCACCAGTGGGATTATCTCTTGGTAAAAAGGCGCGAGCGCTGATCGCCAGCTGTGGTTGGAGAGCCTGCTTGTTTCTCGCTGGACCTACGGTCTACCTGCTACCAGAAGTCGTTAATAAACCCCCTTGCAATATATATATATATATATATATATATATATATATATATATATATATATATATATATAGTAGTATGTGTATGTGTGAGAGAGAGAGAGAGCATTACTGACGCTTCGGCCTTAATAGACATATGCAGGAAAGAACAATATCAATTGCGGTAACGTTTCGCGCGTTTGGTAGATGCTCACACGTGGAGTCTGACCAATGTATTTGAAGGGCTTTGTTCATTCGTGAGTAAATATCTTTTTAGTAGTATCACGTTTTATGTTTTGTTAAAACCACTCTTGTACGGGACTACAACTTCACAGTGACTTCAGAGCACACACTTGAAAAGTAGCCCGGGGAGATAAAATATAACCATGCTAAATAGAGCTGCTAAAGCAAAAAAAGAACGGCCGAGACATCTGTGTGGTATTCTTTCTTGATGTCTTAGCTGCTGGCGTGCTTCACTACTTCCGGAGGCAAGCATTGCGATACGACACGGCTGCGCTGGGTGTGCAGGGTGTCCAGCAAATAGAAAACTGGGAACAAATCAACAGGAACCCAGAGACACGATGAACCTGCGGGAAGTCGCTTGGCGACTTCCCGTAGGTTCAATCCACATTGAAAGATAGACTGGGGGAACGCGAGTATTTGAGCTCATCTAAAAAAACCCGACTTTCAGCGATAACATTGAAAAAAATAAACATAATTGAAGTAAGGTAGGCTCCAAAAGCTGTAATACAAAACAATAATTAAGACTAGATGTAAAATATGGTCAACTATTTTGAAAGACCACCTCGTTAAGCAGTCATTACGAACAAATAATAAGCTGTGAGAGGCCCATACACACACCATAATAACACAGATAAATGTTGAACTGTTCACTAATGGTATGCCTAATGCCTAGTGCAATAACTCTTAATGCTGGCTATTGTGGGTAAATGTTCACAAATCCTTAGCTAATAATGCCTAGCCCTGGCTGTTGTGCGTAACTGTTAGCTAATATTGCTCTGCTGTTGCAAACATGCGATGGAACAATATACGTGTAAAGTTATCAGGTGGGTTAGCTAATGTTCAGACATTGTTACGGCTGCCCAAAGTTGACACTAGAATCAATAACACAAATGAACAAAAGACGAGTATGAGAGAGGTCTTGCCCGATGTCTTTTATCTAACGTTCATCTTCTATTCCTTACTCTTTTTTACTATGGCGTCGACTTGCGTAGTGCAGCCTTAGAATTTTATGTTATATACTACTACGCCTTAGTCTCATTTTAATGAGTGCAGCCTGCACTCGGACAGTTACCCTCATCGAAAAATTCCTCGCCAATTTTTACACCGACGCTGTATATGGCTAGAGTTCCTTGTACATTTTGTGTCTGTCAACATGTGGTTAGGCTTCTCAGGCTCCCCGAGTTGGTGTTAGTCGTCCAGGATGGAGCACGATGAAATAAATGAAACAAGGAGCTGCCGAGTAGCAGATTTCATTAGGTTCAGCAGCTGCTACGGTACGGCCACGTAGAGATATGACTCCTGAAATGCAACGGCCCTACGAGGAACAACGAAGGAATCAACAACGGGAATATCAACGCTGCCAGCCGGCTGTAAACGCCAATGCAAATCGTTCACGAAACGCTCAGTGCACGCGGTAAGCCAAACAAGATGATGCATGTCGCTAAGCGGAAAATGTGGTCTTGCAGGTGGGCTTGGGGAGCAAATCTCCTTTAATGTGCACCTTAGCGACGGTGTTGTCATTGTTTAGTACGACTGACAATTAGGCTAATTGGTAAGCATTCACAATTACAAAACGGATCCACGAATTACGGCAAAATCACGAAGGAGCATCCGAAACACAAGCGCCAACATCGGCACTTGCGTTTCGTGTGCTCCTTCGGGATTGCCTTACTTCGTGGTGCCGTTTCGTAAGCTGTCAATGTGTCGCGCTAGAGTTTCTGCAGTGGTTTGAACTTAGATGGGCGCGTTCAAAACTTGACCATTCATAGCAAAATGCGCTCTGTCGTGTCATCTCTGATTCGTGTGTTAAACAGCTTCGCTGGTTATCCACATTCAGAGAGTGGAGTGGCCCACACCTTTTGCGAACAGTACCTTCTCGTGGGTATTGTGCCAGATACGTTCGTAGTTTCGCCAGTTTTCCCGGGAGGTAATTACTGTTCTAAACTGGAAAAGGCGGTACCGGCTCATATTTCAAGTAGCGCCTGAAACGAGTGACAAGACGATCGCGGAAAACCGAAATTAGGTCGCATGAACCGTGTCTTCGGTCTTTGATTCTAAGTGTACTTCGTGAAAGGAGAAACAAGTACCGTGACTGCATTTTTGAAGCACGCGGTCTCGCAAGCTGAAACTATTTTCTTCTCGTTTCATTGCTACATACGCCGTTTTGCTGCAGCAGAGTTAAAAAACCGGCTAGGCTCGACAGTTGGTTTTCTTCATTTGGGCTAAACAAAGACAGAAAGAAATTTGACGCATTTGGTCTTCCTGTTTAAAGGAACGTTTTTTACGGTACACCAGCGCCATTTGTTCTCTCGTCTGCTTGCTTGAAGAGCTGGTTCTATCGCACTCGGTGATTCTCTAAACAGCCCATTATACCGTAAAATGAGTGTGCTCGGTTGGTGCCTAATAAACTGTGACGAAGAGACGTCTCTTCGGGAAAAGCAGCAGTCAAAAGTGAAGCGCTAGGCAAACCGAAATGACTGAAGTGCTTCAAAGCCAACGAAAACGGGCTTCGCATGCGCCCGGAGAATTAAAGAACTGCCCCCCCCCCCCCTCCACTTCTGTCTACGACTCAGAAAACCAGTTACGAACACCTAAAGCGTCCATAAACACTACAAGATCAATGTTACGAAGTGTTATATGGGAATGATGCAGGTGAATTTTATGCGCCTTTGTGCGTAAGTGGTGTATGAGTGATCATCTTCCAGGCACATTCAACAACAAAATTGCAAATATCCATAATTCGTAGCATACGAGCGTTAATAATATTGTGCATAGTTAGTACGAGGTACCTTGAAGTAATGGAGCCCTGGCCACTGGCTCAATATGTAAGGGTTTCAATGTCAAAGTGGCAACCAGAATAAAATTCCTTAATGGTAATGTTGTTAAGAGAGTTAAATCATGATCTCAAAGAAGAAGAAAATGTATAAGGAGGAGGAGAAGTGTTTGCTCAAGGCGGATCTAGCTTTGCAAGGATTGCCAGCAATTGCTTAGTTATGGTGCTATCTGTCATACACGCAGCTAAGTACATCTAGTATCAATTCCTTGCGCGTTCACCAAATTTTATTGACGTACAAATTGTGACCGCTCACTGTCCATTCTGGTATAACATAGGAACTTTAGCAGCCGCCGAAGGACCTCTCTTAATATCTAATGCGCTCGCGCGAAGAAAACACCACAAGGACGGCGTAAATCGCTTTTAGCTCACAACCGTGACGTCATTTAAAGCCACCGTGGCCTTCATTTGTTCGAAGCCTCATTGAATAGTGAGGAACAGCTGCTAATCAACAATGAGGATATTGTTCATTTGTGACGACAAAAGTGGTGTCACATAGATAGTGTCAGCGTCTTCGTTGATATGTTGATCCCACTTTTCTCTTCTGATTTCATTCTTTCCGAAAGAAGTAAAGTAAGTTGAGTGGCTAGTTTGTACGACATTGAAACTGAGTTAAAACTACGGAGAGCTCATCTTGTCTATTTCTTGCACTTGGGTTCCTTCCTCTGCGCTGCTTTACCTTAGCTAACCTTTACTACATTCGCCGATCACTATCAAGGAGTGCCTCATCTTGGACCCTTTCATTATCCCCCTCCCCGCAAAAAAAAAACATTCCCTTCGATTTCAGACCCTACCATACACACAGCTTGTAGTCACATGGACATTACAAAAAAGAAAACGGCCTTTCCAGGTCGCGTAAAGGGCCGAGCGAGGACTCCAACGAAGGAAAAAAAGAGACGACAACGAAACAGCCTTATTTGACGCTGCCTCTCTGAATGTCCAGCTCGTTATTGCAAGAGAGTCGAAAAATTTCGCACAAACAAATACAATACCGGCTGAGAGCTGAACACAATATTGTCCCTAGCCGCGATTTCCTCTGCTTCTCACGTGAGCATCGATCATCGCTCCCTTTCCTTACTTTGTTCATGCCCATTGCTATTATTTTTCTGCCATTGTGCTAGCCTCAGACAAAGAAAAGTACTTTACCGCTATCTGGCTTGAAAGCATGACATGAGGTCATTCTCTGAACGCGGCTTACACACTTCCGTAAAGCTTTGGCGTTTGGCATCTCCGTGGTGCGCAGCCTTATAGCTCGGCGTTTATACGGACAGTGGTGAAGCGCTCGAGATCTGCTTCACACAAGAAAATGAAATACAGAGCTGCACAGGACTCGTTTAAAGATGCACTCTCCCGGTTACTCTTACGGAATCCCCGGATAGCCTTCTGTGTAAAACTTCTCGCACCGTACTTACTTCCTTTGTGCCCGCATATTTCCGGCCGTAGCGAGACATCCCAACGACCCGGCAGGCCCGAGTAGACCGGCTGCTAAATAATTCACCTCCTGGTTGTTCGACTGCACCCGGAATTAGACGCGTAATTGCGAACTGGCCCTGACTCCTCGGACCATTTAGCGACGGAAGTCTGGCTCCACACGTGCGTAGCTGAAGTTCGTAGGTGTCCCCTAAACAACGCTTGGACATGGCTCGTGGGACTTGGTCTCATTATAAATACATTGTAGACGGAGATAGCGCTGAAATAGAGTGCTCTTTCCACCTCGTATACATTTTGCGGCGTTAATTGGCTTTTAGGAAGCGCTCGAAATGAATGACAACGCAAAAGTTTGGAGGAGGCAAGCATAATTTTGGATTTTTCAATGAGACAGTAGGGATGCAAACTACGGTGATGATTTGTGAGCGCTTACAAAAAGAAACAGCGCCTCCTTCAATCAATTCTAATTTTGCAAGGCTACTGTTGGCACTTGGAAACATTCGTGTGCTAGCAAGGTTGCGTGCCGAGCCTGTTATCACTTACAGTTAGACATAGTGTGTTGGTGCAATGCAGCCTACCAATATGAGCCTATTAAATCTGGAGACGCGCATGGTACATTTGGAATGGGCAGAGAGTGCACTCAATGAAAAAAAAACATGGTTGATCCCTCCGTCATAGGAATCGGAATAACACGAAAGTAATGCGTGCCGTTACAGAAGTAACTGAATCTTTACTGTACATTGATATAAGAGAGTTTGCACAATGTATGTTGATGTCTGGCAGCTAATGGCATCGTTTAACGTGTATGCACCCACTTTGATGATTGGTGATACATCTCCATCCCGACGACTGACCTCCATGTTAAATGATTAAACAAACCCTTGTGGTAGCTGTAGTAGTCAACAGTGAAAGCGTAATCAGAGAACGAGGTGTGATAGCCAGAAGAGCGTCGCATATTGGACGCAGAACTTGGGTGGCCATCCCGCGGCATGTTAAAATGTGATTGAGCACCACGGCCGGACTAGAGGGAAACGCAAAGAGCGTCGCAAAGAGCCCGGCCGCGATTCTCGGGGCGAGCGCGTGAACGGGGAACGCGGTGTTACAGCCAGGTGAGGCAGGCGCGCGTCGCAGAGCTATTTTTGGTTTGGATTAGCGTGATGCTGTGAAGGAGGCCGACGTTTTTACGACGCTTGGGCCAATCTCGCCACCTTGCGGCGTGTTGAGGCATTGACAAAATTGAACTTCTGTTCAAAACGCGCCGAATGGGACGGACGTGTAACGCGGTGCAGGTGCTAATCGCGGAGGCCATAGTAATGACGAATTACTTTACCTTGCCGCTCCCAGAGGGCAACATCACCCCGCCGACCGGGAGAGTGGTAGATATAAAAGGCGCGTTTGTAAAGCCTCTAGAGTCTGTGACCGTGGCGCAGTGGATAGCGTGCCCGGCATCTGTTGTTGCGTACCGAGCGGTCGTGGGTTCGATGCCCCGTGACGGAACCTTTTTTTCTTTGCCATCTGATCGTGTACATTTTTTCGACGTCATTTCTGTGACGGAAATACGTCATTGAACTCTTGGTGGACCCCGGCATAAAACACTTTCGTGTTAAAAAATAATGAGTCATTCCAATCTGGGAAGTGGATCAGCAGCGAAGCTGCACGCTCAACTAGTTTCCCCTTGCATTCATCTCTGCTACATTTACCTGGAGCAAGAGATGTATACGACGAAAGAGCAGCAGCTACGGCAATAGCGTTCGAGCTGGCCGAGAGCCAAACACCTTCCGATATTTCTCTGGCTCGCGACTCGAGCAACGCGACTCTTTTTTTATTATTGTTAATGACGGCTGTACGAGCCTTGCGCTGCAGCCTCCTTGCCACGTAACGCGTAAGGAGGATATTCGCGCGCTGCTCTCCGGCACTCGTGACCGTAGCGGTGGCACAGCAGTTGCTCACGCCGCGCGCAGAGAAAAAGTGCAGCCGGAAGGAGGAGCACCCTCCTTTACCAAGCTCCGTCCATCCGGGAGAAGGATTTCAACACACGCAGTCGGATTGCCCTCACCGTATATAGCTTCGCTGCAAAAAGTATTTCCTTTTGAAAAATTGCCATGCTTCTGGAACTACCAAGCTCTTCGGGGATCCAATACCTCCTGTAAAGCGTGCACCACCACAGCTTCACTCAGACTGTGGCAAAGCAGAGGTCTGTTTGTACGCAAGAGCACCTACTTCACACCTCCCCGTCCCCGCTCCCTCAAGCAACTTGTAATGGTACTTTACCTTGCTGACTTTACTCGGATACTAGCAGCAGCCTGTTTCATTTATTCGCAAACTACCAACTTGATTAGCACCTTGTTGTGACAGATAATATTGGCTCAATAAACACTAATGTGGCGAATTTCGGGCCAATGTTGACTTGGAGTAAGTTTGTTATTGTTAAATGAGGGCTAGTCTTGGCTAAATTTTAACTGCTGGTTAATGTCAGGTTATGTGGACTGTAGGTTGCTAAAAGAGCATAATTTTCATCATTTAATCTAATCCAGTGATCTTCTCGAATATACATAAACAACCTGAAGGTTGTTCAAGTTGAGCGAGCAAGGTAGTTCGTCCTAGCTGAACACTTTCTTTAAAATATGCACCACTTCTTGAACTGAAAGTTGCTTAGTTTCGTGCAGATAGAATATTGCCACGCCCGCTACTTGTTTTATTTTGATTTATTCGGGTTTGAACGGCAAGGATGGTTATCAACACTCGACGCTGACCGCGCCGCAGTGTTCGAGAAGCTTCGCGATTGTAGTAGATCGTTTTGTTTTCGAGAAGCTTCGCGATTGTAGTAGATCGTTTTGTTAAGATTGCGCGCAGGACGCGAATAGTCTAGATTATTCCAGAGCTTGCGCAATCACAAGTGATAAGACTGGAATGTTCGATGCGTGATGTATAAAAGACGGCGCGTCCCAGCCATGAACAGTTTTATCGACGGCCGATGCTCTGTTTGCCGCTGTCACTGTACTGTGTGTATTGTTGTAGTTTGACTTCCCTTTTCCCGGCCACAATTTCGGCCAAATAAAGAGTTTCATCTTGGACACGTCGCCTGCTGCCAGTGCTGGGCAGTATCGAAGATACATGTATCTTAGATACTATCTTAGATACTCTACGGGTATCTCTTATCTGTATCGCGATACGTCTCGAAAGACGAGTATCTGTATCTGTATTTCCGATACATTCGATAATGGATCTTGCATCTTAAGATACAAGATATTTCTATCGCAACACAACCGTGCGAAACAATAATCGCTGGCCAAGCTCCGCTTCTCAAGCTGGTGTTGGTGCCACTAAGCCATCTGAATAAGTCTAAGGGCAGTGGCGTTATTTTATTTTTACGCCAGAGTCATCCGGTGAGGGTAGAAAATGAGGAAGACAAGCACGCGTACGTCTACGCCCACCCCACGTAAATTTTGTTTTCTCGGTCGCTTTTCTTTTTAGTTGCCCCAATGCCGCGACACTTGCTCTTAGCCATTGCCCTGCGCTGCGTACTCGACTGCGTGCGGCGCGTGTAGCGCAAATTCTGATGTTGCTACAGTGTCGTTATTGAATATTCTCTTGCGTCTTGCTCCGTAACGAAATGTGATGCGTGCAAGAATGAGGTTGCGTCGCGTGAATTTTACATATCAGCGATTTGAAGGATCTCGTGGATGTAAGTTTGACTTGCATGCAATAAATAATTATATGCAAATGAGATTTCAACAACTTTAGAACCACTGGTACTGATGCTATATCTAATATATCTAAAATGAACAAGGGTTTACCCAACAGATATTATCTTGGCGTACCGTATTTTTCACTCCCATCTACATTTATTAAAAGAATTTATGAAATCATAATTTGATTATTAGCACAAGTGCTTTCTTAGCTGTCATTTTGCATCACGTACATTACTTAGGACTCTGCACTGTTTTTGCGGCCTGGTCACTGCAGTACGTCTTTTGTAACACGCTCCCAAAAGAAGATTTCTGTTTTATTCTTCTGTTTACTTTATTTCTGCTACTGTTTACACATTTAGACGTTGCCATGGCCACTTTGAAAACAAATATAGTATTATGTGGACGTGCCTTTAGTATACATTACAAAATATTCTGCTTACCACTTAATAAAATAGCGAATTGGAGTTTGCATTATAATAATGGAAATCATTAGGAGCCATCTTAAAGATGTTAGGAAGGGGATTCGAGAAACGTTGTTTTACTGAATGCTCTGTTTTACTCATGAGCGTCCCAACGAGCCCTTTCAGTCAATTTTTCATATATAGGCAGTTAATTTTCTATTGTAAATTGACGATACTTCATGCTCATAGCTATTAAGGGCGCCGTCTGTATTGTGTTTCTGTACTCATTTAATGTGAATGTTTTATACACCACCACCTCTTTATTTTCTTTATGTTTGTTTTCCTGTTTTAGGCCTTCTTAAATATTTTTCGTATTACTTATCGCCACGTAATGGGAGCTATAAGGGGCAATAGCGCGAATAGCGGCAGTGTCCTGCGACGCTTTGTGCAACTATACAATACATCTGATACATTTCTGTGCTGCACATGTTATCTCGCTGAATAGAAATTGCTACAAGATTGCACGTTATTGCCACGAAGAATCCCTTACGCCAGCAGCTAAGTAGAAGATGGAAAATTATTGCAGTTTTACGTCATCTACGTATACAGCAAGGGTCTCAAACTCATCTTATACCCGGCGGCCCGCAGTCGCGAAATTTAGCTCCAAGGGCCGGGACAGTGGACATGGTGGGGTCGGAGAGAGTTTGAACAAAATTACATTGCCATTTGAAAGGAAGCCTTTCCCATATCTCATATATAGGTCATTTCTGAAGGGGATTTGGAGTCAGGATTCGAGAAACATCGATACCGATTTACACAACGAGTTAAATCTGGACGATGATTGAAGTATAGAGCTTTTGTTCCACGGTTATGTTTCAGCTAGCACATGGTGACTACATGTTCCTCACGAAAAAAATGCTTGAGACCAGTGATGTCTGTGTAGCTCACCAACATACTCATTTAGAAAATAAAAAATTGGGGGACGCTTAAGCTTCGCCTTTAAGAGTTGAACGCGATAGCGATCACCTGCCCCTAGTGCGCAATTCAAACACTACGAGTGTTTAACAGAATGCGCGCACTAAGGTGTGTGCCTTATGTAATGGGTAGCATGCGTTAAACCAGGGGCAATTATGCGCGAGAAACTTTTTTCGAAGTTGCGATGCGCCCACTACGTGGTCTTAAGGGAATACGCGCAGTAATGTGTGTGCCTTTTGTAATGGGTGGCTGTCTTTAAACCACCAAGTCGCTATGATAATGACATGGTGTGACGCCCGATGGCAATATACGCTTGTACCACTCTATATTACTGCGATATTGCATCTCGTACTGTGACACCTGTATACATGACGCGTATTTTTGGGAAGTATGAAAGTTACTTTCAATGCAGCTCCAAGCAGAGGCGTGGCTGTGTGGTAGAGCACCTGCTTGCCACGCAGACGGCCTGGGTTCGATTCTCACTCGGACCTAACATTTTTATTATTTATTTTGTTTTATTTGCAGCTTTTTCGATTTTTCGGTCACGGACAAGATGATGATTTTTCGCTCACAACCAACGGCGCCGACGCCGACGGCGGAATTTCTGCGATACGAGCTCTTTAACTCTATCGCGTTAAAAACAAATGGGACGGAGACGGTCATGTGTGCCGGCCAGGCCGCTAGCGAACAGTCTCAAAACCCCTATGCACCATGTATTGCCCCCTCCCCCAAAAATAAGAAAAAGTCGCTACCAGCGTTGTTGCTGCTGTACACCTGTCCCGATATACGGTAATGTGCAAACTATCTTTTTCGGACAAGGTAAAAGTCCACAGCGGTATTTGCACCGTCGTTCGAAGGCTTCTATTTGACGTTATTGTGATGGCAACCCGCTAGCCAGTCGGCAAGCTGAGCAGCGACTCCCATCAATTGCAAAAATGACAAGCAAGAACCACTGTCAGCGAAGTGTATAAAAAGTTGTCCTTTGAAGAAGCTAAAACAAGCCCCAATAAGTTGTTTTGGAAGGAAACTAATGTACTTTGAGCAAGAAAGGCGAAACTTTTGAGATACTAACAGATATTTCATTCAAGTGAAACAAAATAGGTCACAGTTAAGACATTTTCAAGCAGATATTTTCGTGTATAGGCGTTTGCTACTACATTATATAGATCTATAATAACAAATTTGAGAATGTACCGAAGTATCTTAAGATACAATCGCCAAGTATTGTATCGGATACAGTTATTGCAACAGTATCTTGTATCTGTATCTCCAATACTTCTTGCCGAGTATCTTGTATCGTATCGCGATACAATTTCAAAGTATCTTTGCCCAGCCCTCCCTGCTGCCTTCGTCGATGTCACGACCCCGCGACAATATTTTGATGAGAAAATGGAGATTTGAAGCATACTGTTGCAATATGAATATTGCCAACCCTCAACGTTCAGTACTGGTCCAGCTGTTGTTTTTATGATGTCATTCCGCTATCCTCGCATACAGTTTTCTAACAACAAATATGAGTAAATATTTCATGTATGAAGGGAATTGATTCCGGTGTTGCTGTTTTTGTCATCACGTTCGACAGTTTCGGCTTGGTTTTTCTTAATTTCATGAATATAATACATCATATAGCCAGAACATTTCGCGCGCTCTTGCATGTGTAAGCCATTGCTAGACTAGATTCCTCTCACATGAGCTTCTTCAAAAGTTGTCTGTGAAGTAAGGATAACTTCCTTGTGTCGGTAGAACTGAAAGGCCGCCAGAAGTATGCGCTTGCAAAAAACAAACAAACAGGCTTTTAAAACCAACTATTAAACTAACCTGCAAGCGTAAGACCAGGGATTAATCTACATTTTTCAAAATACACACAAAAAATAACGCGAGGATGCTCGTAATACACAACACAGTCTCAGCCAAAGCTGAAAGGGTGGCTTTCTAAAGCCCGTTAAGCTCTCTTAGGGCAACCACTACAAGTACATTTGCAAGGTACCCACTTGGCCATAAACCAGTATAATTTTTGTGAAGTACGGAATCACCCACTATGTCATTAATCGCCACTGTGTGGAGGAGCGAGGTGCCCGCCAGACATTTGTAAAGATTTTGTGCACTTTGCTGGTGCTGTGGCTGATGACGATGTAGAATTATGTATGACCACTTCGTAAGGGGTTGGAAGCTTTAAAGGGCCTCGAAATTACCCAGCGGCTGTAATTCATTCGTGGTATTACAGTTGTGCACGTGTCTACAACGAACACGTAGACGTGAAAATTTTTTGAAGCGGTGCCTTAATAGCGGAGTTACACGCGTTTGATGATACACAAGAGGCCCTCGCTGGCGTCTCTTTTTGCTTCGCCATGCTCCATTCTTTTGCTCGTATCTCTTCCTGGCCGAGTGCTCCTCCTCACCATGTGAGCCGGAAGAGTAGTGAGCGCACGTACATCTGAAAGGACAAACAGGTATTGTAGATGACGAGCAGACGAATGTGTTAACGTCACGGCGAACACTGAGGAGCCCAATACTGCGGAAAGGCCCGGAGTGGAGAAGGTGTTGTTTCTTGGAATTTGCGGGGCGCCCTCCGCTCGTAGCGCTGCCGCACTTGGTATTTGTTCATCGTGACGGAATTCGGAACTCGATGCGTTTACTTGAAATGTTAAGGGGCCGTTTTAACGACCCAATCTTTGCGCAACTTGCATTGTGTGACGTCTGGTTGTTGTTTTAGTCATCGACCCCGCTACATCACATACGGTAAAGTGCTTCTTTCGCCCGGCATGACTCCTGTGGTCTTTTTTCAGAGTAGTTTCAAGCACCAGCGTGGCTCTGTGGCAGAATACTCTGTGGCTCTGCGGTAAAAGACGGCAACAAGGTCTCACTAAGAGGCCCAAACTAAATTGCAGTATGGCGTCTGTGGCAGAAAAAACCTGGCCCCGTCGTCTCGTGTGTCTACGCTCATTTCCCCAAGGAGCGTCGCATTGCGGAGTGAACGAAGGGCAAGACGAGGTGCGCAGCAGGGGATCCAGCGATAAGTATAAATGAGACGAGGCGGACACGAGATTTGCTGGACGCAGGGATCTCCGGCAAGGTCAGGAAAGCAGGCAAGTAAAGCCTATCCTGACTGCTGCTGCCTGTCGCTGAAGCATTTGCGCTTTCGTCTCCGATTGCCAAGCACCTTGCCCGAGGCTTTACGCTCCACGCGGACAGTCTCCATCGCCACTTGCCTTGTTTAGTTGTTTTTTTTCGCCGTCTTTTATCTTCTGTTGCCGCAGTAGTAATATGATAAACAACAACACTGTATGTGTGACACACATATATACGATCCAGCGGAGCCACGCCGGCTCTTCCGTAGTTGACATAGATCGAGCAAGTGACTTAGGTGCACACGTGTCCCTGCATTGTGACATTTCGCCTCGTGCCTTTGGTTTAGTGTAAGGCACAGAGTTTCATGCAATAACATATAGAAGAAAGTGGCGCTGCGATTGTTCAACCACTATGGGAATGATGGCAAGCACAGGCTTTAGATTAGATAGCGTTAGCTAGCGAACTGTCTACACATCTTTTTCTGCAGCTTCAGTTTCGTTCTACTCAAGGCGTGGGTAGTAGGGTGCCTCACAAAGCACTCAAGCAATGCCTTTATTGTTCAAAGAAGCTGAAGACCACTAGATCTCTTGGTTTGCTGAAAAGTTGCAGCTTTACAGGTTGCATTTCGCGGTTTTAGCTAAGCCTCGTGAAGTCACCGCTCAGCGGTGAGTACACGTAGGGTTCCATGCCAGTGCATAAACTCCTTGAAATCGACCGCAAAACGATTGCGAAGCTGCGTAGACGCACCGTCACCTCCTCTAACTTGACTTCACAACAATACAAGAGATGCGTTGCGGGCAGACCACTAGGACAGACGTACCTGGCATCGCAGCAGTTTAAACGTTAAGTGTTTCTCACTCAATACACTATTCTTATTTCAATAAATAGAGAATGCGTACTTTGCAGGGGTAAAACAAGCTTGTTTGTTTTAGGTGTTTAAGTGTTTTAAATAGTTCATTATATCGTTATCCCAGATCAGGAACACAATGAAGAGCAATGCATACCCTGGTGGTTGCATTTGTCCAGTTTTCACTTCCATCTCACGGTCACGCAAACTTCTTGCAATAACTTTTACTTACAAAAGAATCAAGTACGTTTTAATTGGAAAAAACTTCATATCAATTTGTTTGGCACTCGGCAAACAAGCACCGCGAATATCAAAAATGTAATCCATCCGAAGCAGATTCGAAGCCTCCGCTTCCCATAATTCCCATGATGACTGAAGCGCCGCTCAAGGAGCCTGCATAGACACTAGTGCCAGATTCCCCTCTAGCTATTAAAGTATGAAACTCCATGGTGTAAGGCTACGTCAAGGAACGGCAAGTGCAGGGACGCGCACTTGTCTTGTCTCGTACTGTTACGCTTGTAGAACAAGCTGACTACTGACTATGATTATGATTATGAGTATGATAATTTATGCGTATTCATCGCGTGCACAACGCCTTCCTGAGCGCTCCACTTTCGAATTTTCGGACAGTGTGTTTTCTTCGTTCAAGATGACGGCAGCTTGTTTATGAGAAGTCAGGAAGACCACACGTTGTTCCTGCATCCCTTCTTTGATCTCAATTACTCACCAGTGCTCTAACATGAGTATGAACAGATGCTGCCCTTTGTAGGAAATGCTTCGCTATACCTGTCCTTTACCACCATTCCAGCCCACTACACGCCAACGGTTACTTGTTCAGTCGATCTTACTAAAACCAGGAGCACTCCTTTACACGGCGATCGAATTGACATACAACAGAATGCGGGCGACCAGCGCACAACTCTTTTCCATGTTTGCCGCGTGGATGCTAATCAAAATACTCAGGAGTCAAAGCACCGGCAGAAAGAGAACAGTGCTCAGAGCACAAAAATAAAAAAAAGCTAAATCAAGGCACCTACGTGAAACACCGACTTAAGAGGCCCTTCGTACCTATTCACTAGTTTTCGCTGCTATTTGAGTGCGCCGTTGTACCTGTGCTAATGCAGGACACGAGGATGTCCAAGACGCAAGCCATGTTCCCACGCACCTGCCTGGTACGGGACTGAATGCAAGTGATATCGACGACATAAGTTATGTAGCAGCATTCCAACCGAGCATTGCGAGACTTCCATTATTGTATTTGTTCCACGAAGTTTATTATTAAAATTATAAATCATATCACCTCGGTCCAAATATTCTTTCCGTTATCGAGTCAATGGATGATCTCATCGCAGTAAGAGAACGCGCAACACTGGAAAAGTGCGCCAAGCTTTCCGGATAGACGCCTTCAGTAATCGCTCGTCCAAGTTACGTGGGTAACGCTATCAGCTTCTCTAGGCATGTTATATCTCCCAGGCATATTTCATGGTTCCGGGATGCGCGGGCATGTTTCCTGTCGGCAAGAGGGCGGCAGAAAAACACCCCTTTTGCTTTAACGCCTGGCTTTTCTCCACCTTAGTACAAGGCCGTAAATGGCGATAGGCTGGAGAAACCCGGAAGGAAATAAAAATGCAGGGGCGCCAGAAATTTCGCGCCATTTATCTTATTGCTTGGTAAATTCACCTCGTGCGGCGAGCAGTAAACAGAATACGCTATAGACGAAAGGCAGAAGAAGAGATAACAAAAAATACCGTAAAACGAGCCTAGAGGCGATAAATATTCCCCAGCTCGAGCGGAAAGGAAGTGAACTCAACGCTGGCGTGCCGTTGGGACCAATGTGTTTTCGCGGGTGGCCAGCACGATTCTGTTGACTACGTGAACCGCGGCCGAGGGACCGCGTTGCCTGCAATTTGCTGCGCTCTTCTGGCGCTTCCTTGAAGCTGTACCACCGCGGTGGCCGAATGGCACTTGTGCCGTTTATTGTGTGATGACTAAGCTAAGGAAATAATGCTCTCGAGCGACTCCCATCACACTGTAATATTAGCGAGGTGAAAAAAAAAATATAGCGTAGCTGGCACTGGAGGCGTAATGCTAGACAGCGGAGCTTATGGGTACCTAAGTAGCCCTGACTGTTGCCGTTTTGCTAAGTTTTGCAAGTTTTCTCTATTTTCTTCCTATATTTCTTTATTTTCTCTCTTCTTTCTGTTTTTGTGTACGTCTTTTCTGTCACTGTTTATTTCTCTTTCTTTCTTTCTTTCTTTCTTTCTTTCTTTCTTTCTTTCTTTCTTTCTTTCTTTCTTCTTTCTTTCTTTCTTTCTTTCGTTCTTTCCTTCTTTCTTTCTTTCTTTCTCCTTCTATTTCTTTTTTTAGTCCGTCTTTATATTTTCCTTTCTCCTTTGTACCCTTTATTTCTTTCTGTGTTTTTATACCTATGCTACGCTTTACTCTCTCCCCTCCCCCTTTCCCTCCTACTCACCCTCACAGCTGTACTCTTCTTCCTCACTTCCCTTTCACATTCCCTTGCTATACTAACACTATACAACGGAACAAGACGACCGCATTC
>NC_051181.1:89684807-89727338 GCF_013339695.2 Rhipicephalus sanguineus
GATTGCAACCACTCATAACGTAGTATTTGAAGGTATAAGATCAAAAGGGTGTATCGTTAGAGCAGCGATTATGTCGATATTGGCGTTAAAGAGCATTTACACCATGATCGGAAAGGATAATTTTACGCCAGTGGACTCATGAGTCAACTCACTCAGGCTCACTTAGGCTCATGTCAAGCCGTGAGTCTGAGTCTGAGTGAGTCCGGCTGAGCAATATGTTGGTGAGTTTGAGCCCGAGTGAGTGCGGTTGAGGAAAAGTTTAGTGAGTCTGAGTCCAAGTCAGTCTCGTTGATGAAAATTTCGGTGAGTCTGAGTCCGAATGACCTATGTCAACGGTCTATCATCGCGCGCCTATTGGGCTCCGTTACTCCTCTTTTGGGTAATTTTGCCTTAGAATGCACACAGGATGACGTTAACACTCACGTACAGGCATATCTATGTGAACGAAGCCCTATGTCAACGTACCCGCCTTTTCTCGTCAGACGCGATCAAAACCGCTAATTGGCTTCTTTACATAGACCGTCTGAGGCGCAGCCTAGAACGGTCACTTCGGCAGCAGTACGACTCATAGAGTATAATGCGGCTACTTTGTGCAGGCACGTGTCTTCGTCGCTTACGACGTGGTGGCCACTGACGTTGGGCTCTGGGTCGTTTACTCCTGGATGGGATGGCACTGGCTCGCGTAAGGAAATCATTAGGGACGCAAAGATCGATTGGGAGCGAGCCATCCTGACGACCGTGTAATAGAGCATCCAGTAAATGATGTTCCTCTGAACTTCATCTTGCCCGCTCTCGCCACCAACGACATTCTGCCACAAAGCCCTGACCGCTCTGCGCTCCCAATCGCGGACGCCTTTTCTAACGATCTTGCGGTTCGGCTATTTTTGGGGAGAGAGACAGAGGGTGAAAGAAGAGACAGCAGAAAGCCGAGCAGGAACAATGCTGCTGTAAGTCTGCACTATACAGGGAACCGCAAAACAAGCAGAAAAGCAGTGCGTGATAGCTGACCCGGAGACAATAACACGCTCAGCCGGACCGCGACAGGGAGCCTCGTGGAGACCGTGCTGCTTATCGGGACGACAAAGGCCGCAATGAAAAAGAACCACAGGATATGGCAGAAGACGGTTACGAGAAATTGTCGATACTCTCCTCTTATCTCTAGACAGACACTCGGTGGAGTCGGTAGCTCGAGCTGTCTCCTTCCGCGTCTGCACTACTTCCTTGACTTCTCTCGTATGATGAATATGCGCTTTCTTGTTATTCTCGTTGCTTTCTTACTAATTTTTGCTGTTGATCTCTACGCTTCCTCTTTGTTTCAGAGCTCAGTGAATTATGGCAGTTTCTGCGCTCGATATAACGAGTAGCGATTACTGGTAGTCCGCTAACGATCTAGTAAAACTAAAAGCTCAGTGTGCGAGCTCCCTCGTCGCTTCGTTGTTTTCTTTCGACATTTCCCGTGCATGCACCACCATTCACGGGGAATTACGCGTAAGAAAGCAAGCGCATAGATCTGAAAAGTGAGTGCCTGACATGACTACGTGTATATTGTTGACAGCCAGTATTGTACTAAAATAAAATCAGTTAAGAAAGCTAAGTGCATGCTGCCATAGAAAGTAGAGATAATGTTTTTGGTAGACGGTCTCCCTCCCCCTTTTATTCAAAAGAAAGCGACGTCCAGACACCGTTAAATCAAAAACGGCCTGTCTTTTGCCACATTGCGCGGCAAAAGTTAGCACCTAGTTAAAGTAGCCAATGAAATCAACCCTTATATTTAGCGTAATTTCTGAACTTCCTAAACTTCTTGCGCTTGAAGCTGATGCTAAGAAAAAAAAAAAAGGGGGGGGGGGGGGGCGGCGTGGGCTTGTTGCTTCACCGGCACTTTGCAGAGGCATCATATGATAAAATGAATGCTCAAAAGAGCTTCCTGGCACGTGCGAGAGACAAATTTGTGCTCTCTAATTAGTATTTACACTAACATATATTTTTATCCGGCTATCAGCGGCGATGTTCTATTAATTACCCCTGAAAGCATGAAATTGTGATTTTTATAATCAATGTGCAGGGCACTATCATTGTTGAAGTGTTTTTTAATTCGTCATCTGCAATGATGCTCGTTTCAACGACAACTTGTATGCGCCCAATCGGCCTCGAGAAAAAACTTGTCAAGTGATATGCTAATTCATGTACCAACATGGCCTAGTGATTTCAATGAGTTTTAACGGTGCAGAATTACACCCCTAAAGTTTGACAATGTATGGTTGATAATTACCAATGCTTGGACCTAGGATGACTAAACAGAGCTTGAATGAACTTTTTCAAGCCTTGTTTAAAGATAAGTCGTGCTTCTGTGGTAGAATAACTGACTGCCAGCCAGAATGCCTGGGTCCGATTCCTGCCCGAAACCTGAATTTTATTTTTCGCTACCGTGGGGATTTTTCACTTGCAGACAACGCCACTGTCATCGACACCTGCTTTTCTACGACAAGCGCTCCTTGGGTGCTATTCTGGACTTCCGCCATTTTCTGTTGAATTTGAAGTAGGCGTGACGTGTACACAATGATGACGCAAACGCATGAAATGCTTGCGAAACGTGACGTGAAGGGGACATAAAATACGAAGAAACGTGCAATCAAGTAAAATTTTGTTTATTTAATTGTAAATTGAACAAGAAAAAAATAAAAGAAAAGGGATGCGTTTACTTTTAAAGTCGTGAAGCAGACGATACCGTCCGCAATTTAGCGCCATTTTTGGAGATGAGCGACGAACCCATAGTCACTTTTCTAGCCAATAAGCGAGCCAGCCAAGTCCAGCGTCGACATAGCCGCAATCATTATTTCTCTGGTTATTTTCTGTACGTGTTCTGTGGTTCTGTCGGCAGGATCGCCGAACAGTGGGCCGCGAAGTTGGATTTTTTTTAGGGCCCGCTCACGCCAGCGGCACGGCAGCTCGCCGTTTGCCGTTTGACGTTCTCAGGCTGCCGTGCGCAATCGATTTCGTTCGCGCACGTCTGCCGTTCTTTGCCGTTCGCAGAATAGGTCCGAGACCCATTTTCTCGCCGTCCTCCGTCTGCTGCAGAGCGACATGACCAATCAGCGACGGAGGAGCGGTTGCTATGACTACGGCGCGCCGCGTCGTCTGCTTTCGGCTTTCCGCGTCGTGTGCGTCTGCCGCTGGACGCTTCGAGCTGCTTGCTTTCTGCTCCGCGTTTTTCACGCTAGAAGTGCGGATGTCGTTCGTGTCGTTGCCAGGCATGGTTCCAGCAGTCAATAGAGTGTTTTAGTCTGTGCCGGCATTAAAAAAAGCGTCGCGTACAACCAAATAAAGTGTCCCCAAGCTGGCGCCAGGTGAAGTGGCGCCAGCTATGGACGATTAGAAACAACTAACAAACGCGTAATCTATGTCCTCCGAGCATTCGGATGCGCTCATCTCGACTCGCTAAGCCTACAGCATCGATTATTTGTGTATGGCTCTCAAAAACGAGGACGAATCGGCACGAATACTTCGCTGTCGAAGCTTAAGGACACGAATCTAAAGCAAATTGAAGCATCAGTTCGGAGCTTACACGCTACAGAGCGCACAGGCGGCCACTGGATAGATTCGAGGTGGACGACAACCGCTTTTGGCAGTGCGGCCATGTTTTTCGGAGGCTCGCCGGCGAAGCTTGCCGTGCAAGTAGGACAGCTCTCGCGCGCGCGGCGACGGCGGACGTTCTGCGGCACCGCGCCGTTGCGGCAGGCTTGCCGCTAGCGTGAGCGGGCCCTTACCGATCGTCTCCGTATGGGAAGGGTGGCTTGCGACTTACTGCCGGAGGTACGACGGGAGCTGTGACAGACGCTGACAGAGCGCCTTAACCGCCTAGGCCCCAGCAGCAGGCCGCCGCCGGAGTGACGGCGTCTATGGTGAAGTAAGGTGTGGCGGCAGCGCGAAACCGCAACGCAATCAGGTAAGCGTGCGTTTCACTTGGGTGGCCTTGACGTTTCAGCTATGTACATGCTTATTGCAGGAGTACAGGCGGATGGCCGTTTGATTTGGCGACGCACGTTTCGGTGGACAACGCCCTCATCCTTACAATTATGCGCGTCGACTCTGTGTTGGGCTTCGGTGACCCTTCGCTCCCAATGCCTGCGGCGTCCAGAAGCGCTGCCGATAGTATAGAGATAAGGAGCTGCACTGCATTGCAAGTATTAATAACGCCCCTTCTGTTTCTTCTGTCTTTTTTAAATGCGAATGCATTTCTTAGTCGGGCTATGTAAGGCATCCGGCGTTGTCCGCGGCGCCCTCTCCCATAGCAACAGCTGCGGGCGCGCGCGCTTATCCTCGCCCCTAGCAACCGGAGCATGCGGTGCGAGAGTGTGTAGGAGAGGGTAGGTGCAGTGCTTCGCCGCTCCTTCTCTCGCCCTTCGCTCTCTCTCCTCCCTACGCCCCACTCTCCCGCCCGCTCGGAAATGCCAACGGCTAGGCGCCTCTCAAGAACGTGCGGAAATGCCAACGCCAACGCCGAGCCGAGAACGCTGGCGCCCCACTCTCCCGTCCGCTCGCGCCTCACTCTCGACCGTTCGCTGGCTGGGCGCCTCTAAAGGCGATGGCAGAAGGCGATGGCGAAAAGCTATCTTTCACGTTCCTGCTTTTCATTCTACCAACGGCATGCGCGAGATTGAATAAGATGAAACTTGTTCTCACCACCATGACACTGAGGGCGTAAAAGTTCTCGCGGCAAAAGTAAGCAGCCTTGTTGCCGTCGTCCTTTCGATACGGCGCACTTATGCACACAAACGTGTCGTCGACCACCTCGACACAGCCTTCAAATCTTGCATATATGTGGACAAAGCCTTCCTTTTGGCAGGGAGGGCAATCCATTCATTGCCGAGGCGCTCGACCATCGCTTCCATGACAGCATGAATCGTGAGACCCACACTGGACTAGCTCGTCGCCACGCCCTCGGTGTTTGCGATCGCGTCGTCGTAACTGCCGGTGGCGAAGGGCGCAAAGCACTTGTAGCTCAACAAAAACAACACCATCGGTCGAGGCTGTTCTAGTGTCCGTACGCCGCCTCTCCAGGTCCTGGCGAAGCTCCCTGCAGAGCCATCGTACAATGTGCGTCGTCAGCCGGCACCGCAGTTGAAACAATTTATCGGTCATCACAAAAGCATCGCGGTACTCGCGGAATTATCTTTCTCCCTGCAGCTCCAGCCGCTACACACGACAAAGGGCAGCGCCATTTTTGTTCACTTATCTAGCGTTCTCTTGCGGCGAGAACCGCAACTTCGAACAAACAAAATTAAGCAATAACCTTTTATTTTTGCAAGCAAGCTTCATGTACAACACTTTATAATATTACTAACCGAAAACATGCTTGTAAAGTAACTCACGGAATGACATCTACACATACGTATGTGAGGCTGCACACCGAGCGAGCAACTCAATTTACAACAATATGGCGGCCAATTTTGGGCACTTCATCGTTCTCACATTTTAAGCTGCAAATTCGGCAGGATGCAACGTCACCCAACGTCATATTGACGCTACAAAGAGTGAGGTCCTGTGACGCAATGGGCGCCACCAGCGCAATGTCCAATCGTGTTGCAGACATGGCGGCTCTTCGTCAAGCGAGCAGTAGTTTCGATAAACCACAAGTTGACCGTAGGCACAGCTTAGTACCATATTTCGGTTTCGTTGTTCAACCCAAACCTTAATTTCTACATGACAGTACGGTGAAGCGTTACTTCAAAAAAAAAAATTAACTATTTTTTGTCACGTTACGTCATCGCGGATTCCTGTGCCGTAACACCATTGCAGCGCCACAATGCGAACCACCTCGCGTGACCAATCAAATCAGCAACACGGCGGAATTTGACACTGTCCATAACAGCACCCCTTAACGCTCTCGCGCTCTAATTTCTCATGTCTGTTCTCTTCGTTCTTGGGTTGATATATTCTGTGAATTACGTGTGACACATACCAGCATACAATTGGTAGTGGAATGCGCGTATTCGTCGAGGCTTATTTTATCTTCAAAGCTGGAGATAGTTGTGTCGCCCAGGCCATCGTGGCGTTGTACGAGGCGAAGATTGCGTATCTTATGCGCACATGTAGTTTTTGTCTGCTGTTTAATCTTGCACACGTGGTTTTATTGCTTGTCATATTCTGTGTTTTTTCAATTAACATTCAGCTGTTAGTATGCGCTTGTTTCGTCCGTTTCTCCGTTTGTCTAAGTTTTTCGCGCAGTTTTCCACATAATGCATTACCAACTCGCCCAACACTCCGTTCTTCTAGTGGTTATGGCGCTCGACTGCTGACCCGAAGGACGCGGAATCGAATCCCGGCCGCGGTGGCTGCATTTTAGATGGAGGCGAAAATGTTTGAGTCCCGTGTACTTAGGTTTAGGTGCACATTGATAACCCCGAGGTGGTCAAAATTTCCGGAGCCCTCCACTACGGTGTCTCTCATAATCATATCGTGGTTTTGGGACGGTTTAACCCCAGATATTATTATTATTATTATTCCTCACTTCTCAATGGCATGTGTGATATCTGCACTCAATATTCAGATGATGCACAAAACCATCGAGTCGACACTTCCCAGAAGCTTCCTGGCGAAAAACAAAGAACCGCAGAAGGCACTATATGGAAAGAACGCCAAAATTACTATCAGTGATGTGTCTTCATTATTACACGGCGCTCCAACGCTTTCTCTCCTTCTGTGTTTTGCTGAAACGAACATTTCGACCATAAGTCGTACCTAATCACACCGGCGTCCCTAAGGCTAGCGTTAGTATTTTATGCATATCCATGTAGGTGTGTTTTGCGCGCTAATCGTATCTCACGCTGCTTCTATCGCATATCGTGTCAGCAGGCAATCGATATTTATTTTACAGCGCTGCGCTTGGGCGCTCGTTCCAGCGTTGAGCGTTCGTTGTCCGTTGCCGTAATCGAGCGAACTAGCACAGACAGAGACCTCGTGGCACGCGCACCTCAAGCTATTGCAAGCTTTCTGCGCCTGCGATGGCGCCATGACACGACATCGTCTTGTGACATCACGTTACAGTGACGTCATAATGAAGCCCGAATTTTTGCACTATGTGACGTGATGACTTCGTGATGACTTTTGGCATCACTCGTGCTGACACCGCCTACGCGGGATGGCAGTGCCCCCTATGGTCGATTTTCGGGCTTGATTGGGGCATCTAAGGCTTTCGCCTTAGTAACTAGTTATGCAACTGTATGTGGCGCAATACAGCTCCCACTATGAGAAGGAGAAACACTGTTGTGTTTTTCAGATGATGTCACAACCCAATAAGAAAAAAGCGATCGTCTGTATATCCTTATGTTTTAAATGATATTGCTGCCGGTTCATTGAACATCAAGAAGTAGGATCATGAGCAAGATCTACTCTCCAGGGTATCCTAAAAATAGCGCACTGCCATAAAGCGGCAGACGCAGTATGCCCAGCCGAGGGATTTCGGACTGTCAAAAGGAATCTTTTCCCTGGATCTCAACCGTAACAAATGACTTCAGCGGTGAGAGCTAACAAAGAGCGTAGCGAAGGCAAAGGCTGAATTCGCACAATTTCGTACTTGAATGAATCCCGATGTCTCCATTTTTTTGAGCAAGCATGGAAAAAACAGCCCCAAGAACGAAACAGTTTCAGAAATGCGCTGAGTCGCGTCTGCTCCACCATATATAGTAAACAAAAATAAATGAAAAGAAGAAACCGGACTCCTCAACCATAAAGCCTAAAAAACGGGAAGGAAATGATGACAGCCAATCTGAAGTGGAAAATGAAATAGAGACCAAATTTAGCCTCCTTTTCGCTTCTCTCTCTATTTTTTTTACGTGTCATGAAGCCTACTGACGCCGAGTGAGGCGCGGTCAGCGGCGAAACCGGCAGCCGTGGCCACGGGGCGATGCGCTGGAGTCGCGAAGTGCGTTCGGGCAAACAGACCGGAGTCTTAGAGGCCATATTATGTACCGTGGAAGCTGCTAGCCTCGGGCAAAACGCCGAGCTTACAGTGTGCTGAGACTGTGACCAGTCACCGTGCATAGTCCCAGCTAAAATTTTCGATATTTATTGTTTTGCTTTACTTTTGTTTTATCAGAGCGTCGCCCAAGGCCACGGTTTTGCTACACACTGCCACAGCATTACAAGCGCTGTGTGATTATATTCCGATGACCGCTCACCATCTGGCATGCGACTCTATATTGACGGGGTACGCAGTCATGTCCAGCTGACCGATGGCGTTGCGGTGTAAAGGACTTGGAACTGGAGCTTTGGTAAGACGGACAAAGCAGGCAGAATACGACGCAGAAATATAACTAAATGAAAGGATTTCCCTTTTCAATACTTTTGTTTTCCTTTTCTTTTCTGGCAGTTCTTGCCGGGCAGAAAAGAGTTCAGGAACATGTTGAAGGCGCCCCAAGTTTTATTAATCCCGCAGCTGTCGCAATCGCTCGCACTAGCTGTCTCGCAATATACGCGTACGTATGCAAGCGCTTCGATTTTTAAATGTGTTTGTTCCGCACCGGGTGAAGCTAAGAGACACAGTGGTTACCCCTTTTGAGTGTCTGTATGCTGGACATCTTGAAAAAAAAACAACCGTAAAACGAGGCAATCTCAATGTTTCACGGAACGAACGGTTAAAAGGAGCGCTCCAACTGCAAAAAATCAGTTATTGAAAAGTCGCGACTGTGTTTTTATATCATCTTGCAGTGACGTTTCGCCTGGAAGGCGTACGGAATGAGGTTTGAAAGTGAAACAGAGGAGTTCTGAAAGGGAGAAACTTGATTGGGAATCAATGCTAGAATAACAAATCCAAATGCTATCAATACATCTTACGGAACTTGAACGATCGCATCGCAAATAGTCTACGCAGCAATTTTTGTAGGAAACTCTATGAACTGGACGTATGTGTGTCGCATGCAAAGCATAAAACATGTGCGTCTTTTAGAAACCGAAAAGAAGCGATAAAAATAAGCTTTGCATACTGTTGCGATTCTTCCTTTCTCTCTTTCTCTCTGTGGGTGTGTGTGTGCGTTTGTGTGAAAAGCGAAAAAAAAAGAACGCAGTAATGCACGGCGATTTGTTATAAAATCAATCTCTTGAAAATAAGTGAAATATTGTCGCAATGCTCTGGTTACCTAATTTATCAAAAGCTGGAAAAGAAGCATACAAAGCAAAAAATAAGGAAGTTGTGGTGCGACATGTATTGGATTTGCAAAGCTTCCAAAGCTTCCGGATCCGTCTACGAAGGCATCTACACGATTGCGATTACATTAATGAGATGGTCTCTGTAGGAGAATTTTCATGAGCAGTGAAGTGATTTGATTCATATAGCTGCATCTTCAATCAGCGCACACGCAGAATGCTCAAGGAAGAGCTCACGACACGAACCCTGACAATCAATTTCCTTGTGTCTTCACGTTGCTTGCTAGCACAACGAAACGACTTTCTGAACTTCTGTCAATGTATTTAATGGCCACCTATGCACCAGTAGGAAATTGTTACGGCGAAAGGTCGAAATATAATCTATCGCCCTGATTTATATGCAGAACAGTGTTACAGCGTGCAGCCTTGTCTAGCATTTACAAAGCGCTATTTTTTTCTCGTATTTTAATGGCCAGTTAGTGCCCCAATATGCAACACCTGTGAACATGAAGGCACAATCGAACAGCAGCTGTACATAGTCTTTTCCTCATCACCATGTATCAGGTATCTCTTTAATGACCTTCTAAGCCGTCTAGACTTCAGGGCCCGTATTCACAAAAATGTCTTGTGCTAAAAATGCACGTAGGACAATATTTCAGCGATACACGATGCGATTTCACATATATCACTAACGAAGCCTGCTGACCAATTGGAAAACGTGCTTACGAAAGTGAAGTTTTGTGAATTCAGCCCCAGAACACTGGATAAAAAGGAAAATCTTGGAAAGTGGTTACATGCATCGATGCCTCAGATAAGGTATGTGTGTGCTATATTGCCTGTTTTTCGGCGGCACCGATACTTCAAACCGCGATTTGACACTAACGGAATAAGCCTACGATATACAGAACGTACTTTCTTTTCGTACTGACCTATTTCGTTGGGCTGTAGTTTTGTGACAAATTATCCAACTTTGATGTGGCTTTGCGGCAAAATATTCAGAAACAATGACAATGTCATGGCTCTTTCATTCTTTTTGATGCAATGCCGACAAAAAAACAGTAAATAAGAGATAACGAAAGCCGTGACATTCCGCGAAATTCCACAAGAGGGACGCCGGGCGTGCGCAACTGCGCGCTGTCAAGGCTAGCGGAGCGGGACGCGCCTGCTGTTTATAGAGTGCTCAGTTACGTGGTGTACCTGGCGTAACGTGGTGTACCTGGCATCGCCAATTTCCGCCACCGCTGGCTGATGCGAACGCTGCGCCGGACTAGCTATCCCTCCTTGTATAGCATTTCGCGGTTCTGGTTATTAAATGCGAAGCATTTCTTAGCGAACTTCTGCGACTATCTATCTATCTATCTATCTATCTATCTATCTATCTATCTATCTATCTATCTATCTATCTATCTATCTATCTATCTATCTATCTATCTATCTATCTATCTATCTATCTATCTATCTATCTATCTATCTATCTATCTATCTATCTATCTATCTATCTATCTATCTATCTATCTATCTATCTATCTATCTATCTAGCCGCCTACGACTTTGTGCTTCCTGGCCGTTTCGTTAATAGGATGTACACCAAAATTGGTATGGCGTAGCATGACTTTATGACGAACATAAGTCACATGTCATAGCATGAAAATCGTGATATGTCATGAACGACATGATGTACATGCCACTGTCTTGGTGCTCTTGCGGCCGTTTCGTTAATTTGATATATACCAAAACTAGTATGGCGTTACAAAGAGTGTATGACGAACATAACTGACAGGTCCTCACGTGCAAATCATGACACGCATGTTATGTACAGCGTGACTTACGTACCATGCTCATGGTGCGCTCGCGGCCGTTTCACTAGCTTGATATACACCAAAATCGGTATCGCGCGGCGTCAATGTGTGACGAACATAAATAACAGGAGTTAATATGAAAATCATGACACGCATGTCATGGACAGCATGACTTACGTACCACGCTCATGGTACGCTGGCGGCCGTTTCGCTAGCTTGATCGACACCAAAATTGGTATTGAGCTACATGACTATATGACGAACACAAATAACACGGGTTAACATGAAAATCATGAAACGCATGTCATGTAAAGCATGACTTATGTGCCAAAACCATGGTGTGCTGGGGGCCGTTTCGCTAGCTTCATATGCACCAAAACTGGTATTGTGCGACATGACTGTGTGACGAACACAACTGACAGGTGGTAACACGAAAATCATGAAATGCATGTCATGTAGGGTATGATTTAGACGCCACGCTCACGGAGCGCTCGCGGCCGTTTTGTTATATGCCTTAATTGGTATGGCATGACAGGAGTGCGTGACGAACATAAATAGCAGGTCACGAATCGTATATATGTAGCAGAATATATGTTTCACTAGCATGGCATATATCAGATTGTACACGCATGCATGTATGACAATCTCGCGATATATAGCGAAATAGATGTCATGACATGAATTACTTCATTAGCCTCAATGACGTACAAGACGATGTATATATATGCAGCTGTTGCTGGCTGCTTCGCATTACATCGATTCCCACATGCGTGGGATCTGCCGATTTTTTTTCTTATTTATGCTGTTTTTTTGGTGTTACACATCAAAAAACGGGACGGGCAATCAAATTTTCATTCTTCCTGAATGTTGTGGCGCAAGCCTAATTGAAAACGGACACTTTGTAAGAAAACTACAGCCCAGTGAAATAGATCACTTCAAAAGAGTCACCGTATATATGTAAGGATTTAGCAATGGGCTGCTGGCCATCCAAGGTTGAGTTTGCATGCCACTGTTCGCCATTGATTTGCTACCCTACTCTGAGTAAATGAAATTACGTGATGAAAAGAAATGAAACAAGCCGGAGGAAAGCGCTTTACGTGTGCAACATGTGCGCCTGTCGATTACAAGCCTAAAGTCAATAACTGAGCCAGGTCGAATTTAAAACAGTATCAATGTCCGAGTCACCTTACTGACCTGCAACGCGCAGTGCCACGGTGCGAGCGTCTTTTCTTTCAAAAATGTGTTATGGCTGTACTCAGTGCGAAAAAAAAAACAAAAAAAAACTGGCGTTTGATGACGAAGCGATCCCAAAATAACATTACGTGTTCTATCATCTCGTCACAGTAGCGGTGCGAATGAACCATTAGTCACTCAGGCGTTATTAGGTTATTTGTGTTTGTTTCATTTTTCTTTATTAATTCACACAATTAAACAAAATGGTGTTGTCGCTGCGTAATCGGGATTGCTAATTACTTTCACCTAATAGCAAGGATAATAAAACATGTTCTAGCATAAACGGCCACGTGATAGGTCTCAAAATTCTAGCGCATACAGTACCAAACTAAGCTAAACGTAGAAAGAAATATGTTTTGGGAAGAGCCGGTAAGAAAGGCCACATACAATAGAGAAGGAAATGGCTGGGAAAGCACGTGCCGCTTCATTATCACTACTTCTATGTTGTTTTAATTCAACTACGTAGAAGAAATAGTTCACATAAAATGTCCCGGTTATTACGCTTAGATACACCCATTACATATGCTGTACGCAATTAGTAGTATACATGCAATAGTGTTCTTTATACGTGGTTAGAAATTATGCCCTGCTCTAGAAAGACGCACGCACGCACGCACGCACGCACGCACGCACGCACACACACACACACACACACACACACACACACACACACACACACACACACACACACACACACACACAAGCGCGAGCGCGCACACACGCAAACACAAAATAGAAGGAATCGAAACTATGTGTAAAACGTGCTCTGAGCATGGTATTGAGAAAAGCTCCACAGAAATGGCAGAGGCCACGCGCCATTGTTGAAAAACGATCGAAATGACATATAAATGGGTGGATCTGATTTTCTGGTGACAGCTTTTCCTGATCTTTACTTCTATCGACACTAAGGCAACGTGCCTTGGGAAGGAAATGCTGAGCAGGACGTGAGTATATAAGCAATGCAGGCATCCTATAGAACGCGCGAATGCCCTTCAGTATACGTGTAGACGTGGAATGCATGCAAACGTGCAATATCGGAGCCTTTTGTGAGCCATATGCGGAAAAACGTCGAATGGGTAAATTGCGTTTTGTGTAGCGTGGTCTTTTTATTACCAAATGTTCTCGTTCTGTATTATTTCTATGATCTTATGCGCGTTTGCTGTCCGGAACCTTCTTTTCTGACGAGCATGAGCGGTCCCGGAAACTGCCATCTTCAGCGCTTCGCGTTTACTAAAGAGCGAGAAGAAATATAAATATTATGTTCCACTGGCATCAAGCTTTCTTCCTCAATGCACATAACTAAAGCAAAGCGTTGCGCGTCTTCTTCACGAATGCCGCTTTCTTTCACAGCTCGGCTTGGTGCAATACAAGGGAGAAAACGAAGAGCAAGATGAGAAGCTTCCCCGACACATTTAAGCAAAGCATTTTGAATAATAAGGATACCGAAGTACACAACATCATTACCAGCCACACTCTAAGAAAACAAAAGAGTCTGCTGACTCTTTTTTTGTGAGTCTTGACGTGTAACGTATATGACTCTCTTTAAAGAGAAATGTGAACTCTCTTTGGACATCATTGCACTCTTCTCGGAGAGTCGTGCCTCTACAAAGAAGCACAAGTTCAGTACTTAAGCAAGCCACATTAAGCTGGTTGTGTATAATTATAAGATTATAAATGACTACGAATGACTACGAATTTATATACTAGGTGTCGTTCTTTGCCCTACTACTTTTCCCAGCTTGGGTGGGGGGTGGATGGAAAAGTGGTGAAGTGTCCCTTTACTCCTCTCGCCCGGTTCCTCCAAGTAAACAGCCTACGTAAAGTGTGTAAGCTGAAATTTTCCTTGAATAAAATGTGGGCCACTATAACGTTAAACTACCCCGCATTGTTTCCTTCCGCATACGTCGTTAGCTGTTCATGATTGGTCAAAATTTTCGGGGTCATGCTCACCGCATCTGCTCGTAAAACGACGCAACAACATGACGCGTAAGGGATCCACCGCGTAATTACTACTTACGCATGACAACAAAGTAATAATGAACTATTTTCAATACGGTGTATTGTTTGTCACTGGTTCTTCGCTATTTGTCAAATATTTTCAATATGCCATACAATCGCCCCCTTGTTACGCGACGTGACAAGTCTGCGAAAACTCGCGGCGTTATAATGAAGTGTGCACAATAAGCAGGACATTACTGTGTTGAACAATAACTCTTTTTTTCGGAATAGCCAGACACTGTCTCTTTCTGAACGTAATTTAAGAAGGCTGCCCGCCAATCACATTGGCAGCGACTGTTTATAGTAGCGGGCGAGATGGATTCATATGTGTATAATGGATACTTTCAGTGGTGTAACGATGTTGAGCTGTTTTGCGCGTGTACAACTGTCCGTGAACTCATCGTTGCTAATAAAGAGGTAGAGATAAAAATAAACAATATTAGAAACAGACACAATCCTTTGCAGGTGGGCAGCCTTCTTAGTCCAGAAAACCGTGTACGCTGATCATCTCCCTGGTGAGGTAGATCAAGTAATGCAGCAAACCTGAAAGCTGGGCTTCTCAATGTGCTCGAATCCACTGCGTTGTTACAAGCCATCACGAACGCTGCAGGCTACTATATGATAGGCCAAGTGAAGCACGCTAATCGGAGACTAAAGTGGGAATCTACTTTAGCTGTCTTGGCTAGATACACCTAAAATACTGGACACTTCTGCACACTCAACTCACAGCAGCTTGGATATGGAGCAGCGGCGATGCTATTCGTTTTCAAAGACGGAAACTGAATTTCCAGAAAAAGGAGAGCGTTTGATCGGACCATAAAACGTTTGCCGGTTCTCGCCCATATTTGCGTCGCTGATTATTTAAATTTCAAGCCAGGCAGAACGAAACAAAATCTTGACAGATTGCTGTAATGTTGCTGATGAGCGACAGACTCCTCAGCAATGCTCGAGCGCAAGGCGCCCAAGCGTGGAATAGGCAGCCCGTACCGCTAATAGCGTACAGTGCGTGGTCATGACACACAGATGACAGTCGTCACAGCAGAATCGTAGGAAAAATTTTATTACATAACTACGTTATTGCTGCATTTAAGTAAAACTTTACCTGACTTGTTAGTTTCCCAGTTTGCAGCCGACAATAGCCACTGTCGAAAGTGGGGGGGCTCCACCCCCCTAACAGTTCTCAGTGGAAGGCTAGAGCCCCCCTTGCCCCCCCCCCCTCGGTAGATACGCCTACGCCTGCAGGGCAGATTATTATGCTGGGAAAAGAGCATCAGAGACAAAAGTTTGCGCTTGACGAGCGTTTTAACCTCAGTATGTCACTTCCACTCTCAGCAACAGCTCCGTCCGGCAAGAATTAGGCACATTCAAACCGCTCCCTTCACGCTAGAAAGTAAGGGGACGCCCCAGGGAGCGGTTTTCTCCCGTTTCTTTTTAACGTTACTCTCATCCCGCTAGCACGGAAACATTCCCAACTTCCTTCCATCAATCACTCCTTGTACGCGGATGACATCACCATCCGGCTCAATGCCGGCAGCCATGGCGAAATTGAATCGAAACTACAGTTGGACGCTGACGCTGTAGTTAAACACGACAATAGTATTAGGCTCACCTGCTCGATGGCTAAATCGGAACTCCTAGTTATTGACTTCAAAAAGCGAGATATCTGTAACTTTAGGTCATAGTAGATGGCACCGCCAATCGCAGGGTTAATAAAATCAAAATTTTAGGCCTTAATATTTCCGAGAATGGCTCAAGCGCTGCGACCATAAAGTTAATCCGCACTTCCGTTGATAATGCGGCTTCCCTAATTAAGCGCAAATCCAATCGTCATCACGGCATGAGGGGAGCAGACACACGCCGCCTCATTCAGGCCTTTTACCTATGCAGAATCACATATTCCATCCCCTACGTTTATCTCACACCCACGGAGACCGAGCAACTCAACAGACTCATCCGCACTGCCTATAAAACTGCTGTCCATCTCCCTAAATCAAGAGCCACGGATAAATTACTTGAACTAGGGGTGCACAACACTCTTAGAGAGCTCGTAGAAGCGCATCTCTTCAGTCAATATCAAAGCCTATCACTTACAGAAACTGGTCAAGTACCCCTGCGCCGACTAGGAATCAATGTTACTGGTCACACCACGGCCACGCACACACTTCCAATCGCTGTTAGCAGCGACCTATGCATCCCGCCACTCCCCAAAAACACTCAATCAGAACATAATTGGGCCAGACGGGAAGCAAGAGCCAAGGCTCGTTACAAGCGCTTCCTTCCTAATTCTCCAGCAGTATACTTAGATGCAGCCGAATATGCAGATCACCCAGCTTTCGCAATAGCCGTTGTAGACGAGTTTCAAAACCTGGTCGCTAGAGCGCCCATTCTAAATTTGACAGAATCCCTGGAAGCAGAGGAGGCGACAATTGCCTTAGCAATTGTTCATTTCTCCGCTGACTATATTTTCTCTAATTCTAAAACTGCAATTCGCAACTTCGCCGCTCTAAAACTACACTCTCCGGCTGCTAGAATCTTTGAGTTATCTCCTCCGCCTGATCGCCACATCACCCTCCTCTGGGTCCCTGCGCGCAGTCGACACCCAGGCAACACGGCCGCTCACACCCAAGCACGAGCACTCGTCAACAGGGCTCAAAGCGACCTGCCTTCGCTTGGCGGTTCCAGGGATCGACTCCTCTGCTTCCACGACATAAGTCTTTTACCGAAATTCCCGCCTAACGTATCTCCCGCCACATAAATCTCTCTCCAGAAATGACCAGGTTTTGTGGCGCAGACTTCAGACGGCCACAGTCACGATCCCTTTCCTTCTATTCCTTATTACGCATGGTGAAACTTCTCATTGAAACTTGTGTCCTAGCACCAGAGCCGACTTTATTCACGTCTTTGTGAATTGCCCAAACAAACCGAAGCCCCCGTGGAAATGGTCGGAAGACCAGGAGAGATGGGAGGTTTCTCTGCACCGCTCGCAACCGGAGTTGCAGCTCCGGACAGCTCCGGACAGCGGACAGTACAGAAGTGTCCGGCCACCTAGAGTGGCCCGAGGGCCCGTGGTCGGCCTGCTTTCACTTCCCCCCTCACATCATTCTTTCATGAATCAATAAAGTTGTTTACCTACCTACCTTAACCTCCCGATTTTCTTTCCCACTTTAGCGTTGTTTACAGCTGGAAGAGACGAGGAAAGTGCCTTGCAAAAGATATGAGAGGTGGGCTTTGACGATGTCTAGAAATATGTTGCAACCGTCGAAGTCATCGTAATGGTGGTTCAACACATCGTTAGTAAATACGAGAAACATATAAGCTGAGATGCATATATACGAGAAACATATATACGAGAAACATTATAAGCTGAGAGTACATAAAATTTTTAAGATAAAAAATGAAGTGATTCTTCGTAATGCAACGTGACCGTCTTCTGTTGACCCGGGAAAACAGAGCATCGGAAAAGAAACCACTTCCCTTATATACCAGTCGCCGGGTAGTGCAGAACACTCCACAAACGGCACAACTGAGAACAGAATATGAATGATAGAAGTTCACTTATTTTTGAAACATCTGAGGAACTTGAAACTTAGCCTGTTTAACCTATAGACAAGCCTGCGAGTTGTGACCAAATGTATATGTCATTCGAGATCACACGTAGAAAATTTTCACTCAATAAATATTAAAGAAGCATACGAAATAGTTTCGGCAAAAAGAAGATACGCGAAATTTCACTCACAACGCAAGAGTGAATGGGTGGAGCGTTAAGCGGGATATGGCGCACTAACTAGATCAGTTGATTTTTTTTCTTTATTTTTAGCGGCGGAGCTGTATAAGACGCCCTTCTTACGCATATCGTGCGCAGAAACTCGGGTGGGTATGCGCCACAGGGATTAGGCAGGTGCTGATGACAGGAGCCGGGAAATAGGAAGTGGCGAGCATTAAGAGGAATCTCTGCTCGGCGACGTGGAGGAGAGGGAGGAAAGAAGTAGGAGAGGAGGTGTGAAGTGATGAGGAGTAAAAATAGATAAAATAGATAAAAACATTTTCTTGCAGTGGCGTGATTCGAACCCGGGCACCCACGGTCCGAAGTTTAGGGTCCTTAAGGGTTAATAAATGATGATGATGATGAAGACGAGCGTCGTAACCTCTGGCGATGCAGGCGTGGTAGCAGAACAAGAATTTATGGGAACCATGTCATTTCGTTACTATGGGCGACAGAACGAGAAGATGGAGATACAAGATAGAAAGAGGAAGAAAGAAAGAATGAAAGGATAGCAAGAAAGAAAGAAAGAGAGAAAGGGACAATGAGACCAAGAAATAGAGAGAGAAACAAAGATTGAAAGAAAGAGCGAGAAGCAAAGCAAAGCATAGTGGTTGCATAGAGTAGCATATCAAGATGGCGGGAAAGAGATGTGATGGTGAGGATTAGGGGAAGCAGGAGCGGAGAGGGTAAATCATGACATAGCCATGTATACTACAACATAGCATGGGGGTGGTAAGGGAAGTGACGGTGAGGATGAGGCAGATGAGGAGGACTTTTTGCACATTGACATCCCCTCAATAGCTAGGTGCACCTCTTTTCGAGATACAGGGCAGTAGGACTTTTAAAAGCGCTGCTTTGCTCTTTGAATTCAAGCATTGAGAAAATACGACAGTCTCGTTTTCATAACGACGACGATTTCTTCGTGAATGGGCTCAAAGAAATTACTCGTATACGAAAGTATGAAATAATCTAATTCGGCTATCACGATTCGTCGACCTGATCTGCGTAAATAGCGCGATAGATGTGCGGGATTTCGAGGAACGAATTCACAGATATAAGAAACATGCGACCTTCTTAAACACCAAGCGCGAAGTATCATTACCAAAATTGTCACTTATTCATTCTTTATTTCTTTCATGTAAGCGAGTGCTGCATTGCCTTAATGCAAATGAAGCCAAAATTCGGAATCCTCTGCGTCGTCACTTCTAGCGCTCTCTTCTTCCGCAAAGACGGATAAGGGCCGCTGCGGAAAGCGTCGCGAAAAAAAAGGGAAGAGAAGTCGCTGGATGATGGAATTCACGACCCTCCATATTTAATCGACGAAACCAAACTCAGCGATGAGTCACGGACCCACAGCGTGGGTAATCTCCCTTCTCCTTATTCCAAGCGTCTTTCTCTTTCGCGATCTGATTGTATATTTTTCGTAATCCTTTTTTTGCCCCCTTTCGTCATGAATGACCAAAGTGAGTGGTCGATTATTGGAATTTTTTCTCTCGATGAAGGAGACGTCCGGGCAGCAAGAATCGATCCCCCTAACCTCGATTCTGGCGGCAACGATTTCTGAGCTTTGTTTTTTGAGCTAAAGCCCAGTAGTTCTTTTTTCTGCCGCTGTCTGGAGGGCACCTCGAAATTATCTCTACTCTGTCATTCTCTTCTTTTTTGCGGTGAGCACGGGACGCCAAGCGGTGCTATTGATTACCCTTTTAGAGCTAAGATTGACTGTTAGAATGAGAAAGGTTGTTGCTTTATTATAATCGCAATGCTGTGTTTGTATTCGTTAACAAGAAGTCAAATTATTTTCATGGAAATAAATTAAGGGAAAACAAGCAGAAGAAAGTTGCTATTGGCGATGTTTTAAATAAACACTAACGTGAAGTATTCGATAATACTTGCGTGCGGTGATGCGACAGTCATATTTTGGGTCGGTGTCTGTGGTGACACCGACCTACAAATTGGAAAGTTAAGAAAATTACAAATTGGAATGTTAAGAAAATTTTGGGCTGACGGGAAACTTCAATTCATATAAGAAGGCAGAACTTTAAATCATAGTATGATCAAAATTCAGTGAAAATGAAACAAAAATCGAACAGGCGAATTCTACAAGCAACAAACGACCGTGCAGCGGCCTGGATGACAAATAATGCGCACACTGAATTGGGAGGCGAACAATACAGCACATTGTACACAGCAAAATACAATTTGTGAATTTGCGCGGCCATAAACGGATTTATTTCAATTCACCTCCATCAGCTTCGTAGTGAACGCGCTCACTTTCCAGAAGGTTTGAACAGGCCGCCGTGATAAAGCGATGTGTTACTCTGCATTTACTTCATTTAGAATTCAAGTTATCTTTCTATACTTTTCACTATTATACATATCCGAGACACTTAACCAAGTAAGTAAGTTTAAAAGCATCGTTATGACGCGCCACGGTAGTCTAGTTGTTATGGTAGTCGACTGCTGACCCGAAGGTCGCGGTATTGAATCCCGTCCGCGGCAGCCGCATTGTCGATGGAGGCTTAAATGTTTGAGGTCCGTGTACTTAGATTTAGGTGCGCGTTAAAGAACCCTAGGTTGTCGAAATTTCAGGAGCCCTACACTACAGCGTCTCTCATAATCACATTGTGGTTTGGGACGTAAATTCCCAACAATTTATATATAAGAAAAGATCGTTCTGTTAAATCACACAGCGAGGGCTGTACAGCAATTTCTTGCGTTGTTGAGTGTAGGCTGGAATAACCAACACTCACAAAACATTGCTTCTTTGTTCGCTTTCTGAAATGCGAGAACATTCTCCTATAAACGGTTAAGTAAAGTTTGTTAGCAAAGAAGCATTCAGTTATACAGATACCGCCGAGATCCCCCGCTACCCCTATTTCCCCACCGTCTTGTGCTTTGTGCGGACATTAATTAATCGTGCCGGCACAGAAGCCCCGCAGCAACAGATTCTCGTCTCCGCCCTCTGCGCTCGAGAAGACGCTTGCGTATGGAAGGGAACGGAGATTAACAGCGGGAAAACAACTTCTTTCAACCGGAGGCATTTACTTTTAGCAGTGGCCCAATGCACAGGTTGTTGCGAACAGACGCAATGAGTGGCGCCGCGCATAATGTGGCCACTGCGTAGAATGCATGTGGCATCCTTTTGGTGGCCCCATGTTTTATGAACGACGAAACGTTGCTCAGCCTTGACAGCTGGATACGCAAGCTTCGGCGCCCAGAGCGGTGCAGCAATGGCAACGGCTCTTTCTATCTTCGGGTCGTTGCACTACTGTGCTTTAATGTTTGCGATTCCGTGAAATAACCTTTCATTGAGAGGGAAAACTTTACATGAGGTTCAGTCTTGGTAATTGTGAGAGGTTCGGCGGAAGAATCAATGTCTTGAAAAAGATAAGGATTGGTAAAATTTTGTAAAACACAACGCGTTGAGTGACATTCTGCAGAGAAACTCTCACGGCTGTGTCCATTTCTCCATGAGTGCCGTTTAATTTTTTTGTACACGTTTCCTCTTTAGCAGCGCTGAGGCGTTGTTACGTCATCATGGATAGACGTTCGCAAATTAAGCACATCTCTATTCTTTGCAGTAAAATTTAAAAAAAAACGCGTTAGAGGAATATTGTTATGTGTTCGACGTTGTATAATGTCGTGATTGTGTTTACATCTGCGTAATTATTTGTATTTCACCGTTTCGTATGTATGTCGAGCAAAAAATCTGACTTTGTACGTGACATGTGAAGGTATTTTACTTACCTGAACTCTTGCTCGAATATTCGTGACTCGTGTGCTGTAGGACTGAACTGTGTTTGCACAGCTCTAGTACTTTTGTATGGCTTAATTTGTGGCCTTTTATTGTTTAATATTGTGGATTTCGTTTGAAAAGAGAAAAGGAGTAGCCGGAGCTGCCACAGCGCACCAACATTTCCTATACACCACTTCAATAAAAAAGTAACTAAAGCGCTTTCGTCTTTTTCGCAAATACTTCAGCTCAAAAATACGCATTGTTTAAAATGCATAAAAAATGGACCTGGACGGAAGGAATTTATGGCAGGGAAAAGGGCCTTGTTGCAGTTTTACGAAATATTTTGTCGCTCAAGGCATCCTGCAGCTAGGTAAACTTTGAAACTCTACGCGTGCATACGACGAAAATGAGAAAATCAATGACGGCTGATTACGGAGCAGTGAGACCTGCTTTATTATGCACCATACCAGGACGCTGGCCGCGCAGTGAATAATTCCAAAGCTCGTTTTCTTTTTTCGCTACCGGAACTTCACGCTGCCGACGAAGTACAGTAAACCGTCGGTGATACGAATCTCGCAGGGTCAACAAAAATATTCGTATCATCCGAAATTCGTATCACCAGAAAGTATGAAAAAGTAGCATGCGACATAAGAAAGCTGGCGTACATTTTCATTTATTCTTTTTCAGGGCCGCAGCAAAGTCACGAACAGCTCTGAATGATTGCCAGTGAAGTTTTTAGACGTCAACAATCATACCTGTTCTCGTAAATGTACGGCCCGTGCGCGCGTGTGTAATTATTGAACCAGGTGTGTTGTGACCCGCGACAGCTCGTAGTCCCTACGAAATCCTAGTATGCTTTTCCGCATGACACAAGAGTATTGCGGCGAAAGTAATGTAAGGAGCGCTTTGACGCGATAGACGAAGGCCAGAAAATTTCACAACCCCGGTCCTACGTTATTATTTTCTTATCGCGGTAGTGTTGGGTATCGAGATATTTACGGCCGTACCCGCACATGTGCGCCCCCAACAGACGCGCATGTTGACGTTGTGAGGCCTAGCTCTTTCGCCAAGATCGTCCGTGTCTTCTTTCGGTCCTCGTCGACTTTTCATAGGGTGTCTGAACCACGAGGACATCGCTTGCATGGAGGACATGGCTTGTAATCTAAACGCGAAGACACACGGAGGCGCATTAGGGCCTCCAAGATTCGCGCACACAATCTCGGAGGCTACGACGCGTCACTAAAGGTTTATTCTGATCACTGTGTAAGAAAAGTATTTATCTTACACCGTAATTCTGACCAGTTGGCGGCGCGGCGCGCATGCCCGCGCTTGCGTTTCTGCGCCCGCACGTGCTTGGCGCGTCTTCCGCGACAGCGCGGACAGCACCTCTTCGTACCTGCACGGTGGCGTACGTTCGTATCAAGCGTCGCGGGGTGAGAATCTGTTCGAAACAACCGTACTCCATTACGTTGCAGGCCAATGGGCCTTGGCCGGGACCAAAGAACAATTCGAATCACCCCGAAATTCGTATGAGCCATGATCGTATGACCGAGGTTTCACTGTAAATAGTATGCTTAGACGAGCATATATTGCACATTATCCTGCTATTTTACGAAACGGCGCTCTTAATCTTTTTAAAGTTCCGCAAATTTTTGAAAACCCAGTTTAACACGTATTACAGTAGAAAGAACAGCTAACGTTCAAGGATAAATTGTCTTGTTCCGAAATCGTCGCTGTCATGACGAATTGTTATACCTCCTCGCAGAGCAACTTAATTTTGTACTCTTGTTAGCGACTGAAGTGTCATATTCTGACAGTACCAACTGCCTAATATTTTTGTACTTTATTCTTAGCTCTCGAGCGCTCAAGATGTTCAAGCTTGAGCTTCATTCTTACCAGGGTGAAGATCCCGTACAACAATCGCCTGTGATGCGTAAGCGGGCTGCATTTTCTTATCACCTTATCAGATGTGTTAATGAAAACTTCCTGAACACAATATTAGCCTTATGAAATTCGGGATGACTTCCTCGCACTAGAATGTGCCAACTCTGCTTGCCTGCCACTCTTTAACGAAGCCCAAATAATCAGCAAGCACAGAACCAAGTACGTACGAGAGATAATAATGCTGAAGTAATTCATAGGTTAGGAGTAAAATGTGTTAGCTCACAATTGGTTTCACAATCTAACGAAGTGCTAATATTCTTTCGATAGATGTTTGGAAGCTGATAAGGAACGTTAAGGCTGTAACATTCGCATTGCGAACATATAAATTGGGAACATATCTATATGTGAAATCCTTTCCAGTAAAGTTAGAAGTTCAGCTGTGTGTTGGCATACTCTTGTGTGGTCGTGATTGTGCGCTAGTTTGTTTCACAAATATTTGATTAAGCACTTGAAGGATATTGCCGGAAATACTTCACAAATATCGAAACTTCAGTGTCTTTTGTTATCGACAACGCTCTATATGAGCGCGTGTATTGTAGAAACAATTTTGTCTACGTGAATGAGAGCGCGGTGAATGCCTCCACCCCCATAATTTGATGGCCTCACATGTGCGCATTTTAGGTCATTTGCCACTGCCATTTCTATACAGCGGGCCAACAGCTTTGCACAAACGTAGTAAGCCGTTAAATCTTCAGAGCCAACCGTTAGAAATATATAATCATGAATAAAGTGGGCAACAAAATGCAAAGAAAATACTTTCATTTTTTCCGACGATGCGTGCCCTTTGCGAAATTGATGCTAATTTCTCATTTTCAGGAACGCTCCTGCAAATGGGAGTGCGTCGGTTTATGCATTACGTTGAGTAAAATTGTCCAAAGTGCAGGAGCATTGTGCACATAAATGTTGTATAATGGCTATGGGGAAATAGAAAAAGAAACAATCTGTGGTGTTATTACAGTAAGGTAAATTACAATAGAGGTAAACGAGGTAACTTACACTCATTTACCTTCATAGATAACACTGACGACTGGTACCGTGCAGTGCTGCTAGTATACGTTTAAGCACCATAGGCTACAGACTATCTTATACATTTTTTTTTCACTTTGAAACTCCCAATGCTAACTCACAAATATGTCCATGGGACATTGCGGCTTTATTCATGGCTCTTTCCGCTAGTACACAGTCATTAAAGTCCTAAAAATGAAAGCGTATGCACGTCAGGAACTGACAAGAAAAAACTCGCCATTCCTAATAAGCTTATGTTGTCTTGTTTAAGAGTACACACCTGATTCATATAAAAAAACGTGCACCCCCACAAATTGCATCCTGTAATCTCGTTTCCATTGCAAGGGCGGCTCTGTGGTTAGAGTCCGGGTAGAAGCATCCAATATCGAACAAACCCACTCAGGCGCGATTGATGTTCTGTATATGGTGCAAGACGTACACTACGAAACGCAGGAAATTGTTTCCACCGACAGTAACAACGCTCTGCTGTTTTTGTGTGTGTCTTCCGAGAACAGAGGAAATAGAAAGGAAGTGAAAGAAAGCAGTGTTGTGTACCATCCACTGCGTCGCCATGCGGAAGAGACAGGTAATTACATGGGGACAAACGGGAGCGGGCGCATGTATACCTAAGAATATATGGCCGGATTGTGCTTTCTTCGTTGCTGCAGATGTGCGGGTAACTGCAGGCGAGCAGTGTATTATATCGCGAAGGAAACTGTACCGAGTCTATTGTCTCTGCGACTCGAAGGCGACATACTACGGCAAATGGCACCGAAAGAGTAACACCAAGATTACGCAGAAAATTTCTGCCACTTTTTTGTATCTCGTTTAGGTGAGCGAGTTGCTCGGGCACTACGCTGTCGAGCGCAAGGTGTCAGATAAGTATAAGGACACGGCCGGAAAAACAATCGATAAAGTACAGTCACAACGATTAATCTGAGTCTGCAGACGTCAGTGTAATAAAGAGGGCAACCTTCGTGCAGACAGCAACAAAGAAGAGATGCGCCGACGCAGTGTTAATCTACAGCTTGTGCGTCTATGTGCGTACTCTAAACTCAAAAACTGCACTGCTTACTCCCGTCATGTCTTTGTACCATTTCGCCAAAATGTTTACCGTTATGTACGTCAATGTATATACTATGTAAAACCTTAGGTAATAGAGATTGTTCGATGGGACCACCTTTGCGATTTACCCAGTAGCACATGCGTAAATGTCGAACAACTTTCTCAGAACTTACGAATAAATGAGATATATGATTATTTAAGCATTTGTTGGTTACGCTACCTGACTCAGCAGTTTTAGGAAGCATCAGGTCCGTGCATCGTAAATAGAAAACTTGAGGTTGAATCAGTAAATTAATAACGTTGCGGAGTTATTCATATATATGTAATACGTCCGACTCTTTCAACATTTCACTACAGTCCTACATATGTCCTTGTGGACCATCCCGCACGTCTTTTTTTTATCACTGTAAACATAAAAGGTAACAGCATACTTCTCAGCCAGTGTACCAATCACAACGCTATGTTGCTTTTTTTTCTTAGTGTTGTTTCTAAAAATATTCAAAAACCCTTTCCTCCTAAGGGAAACTGGGTGTAGAAGACTTCAAGGTGAGTGGTTTAATTCACACACCTCATAGCAATTTTATTGATGATTTGAAACCGGCCTTATAGGAATTTATGTTCCTGATTTATGTAGTACGTTGGCGAGCGATCTGGCTCATGTAAGCTCCCCAAGAATACACCAAAATACTGTCTTATACAAACATAACTACATAAGATAGGAGAACATACGGTACTATTCTGTTCCATTGTTTATATTATATTATTATTCAGTCAGCTTGGGCGCATTCCGATACATATTCTTCTATTAGTTTTCTAAATGCGAAGCATTTCTTAGCGAATTTCTGCGACTTTGAGCATATCTATCTATCTATCTATCTATCTATCTATCTATCTATCTATCTATCTATCTATCTATCTATCTATCTATCTATCTATCTATCTATCTATCTATCTATCTATCTATCTATCTATCTATCTATCTATCTATCTATCTATCTATCTATCTATCTATCTATCTATCTATCTATCTATCTATCTATCTATCTATCTATCTATCTGCCTACGACCTTGTGCACTCCTGGCGGTTTTGTTAATGGGATGTATACCAAAATTGGTATGGCATAACATAACTGTATGAGAAACATAAATGGGAGGTCATAGCATGAAAATGGTGGATTGCCTGTCATGAACGGCACGATTTACGTGCCACGGTGCTGGTGGTCTCTCGGCCCTTTCGTTCCCTTGATAAAATTCAGGGCTGGGCAAAGATACTTTGAAATTGTATCGCGATACAATACAAGATACCCAGGCAAGAAGTATTGGAGATACAAATACAAGATACTAGCGCAAAAATTGTATCCGATACGATACTTGCCAAATGTATCTTAAGATACTTAGATACATTCGCAAATTTGTTACTACAGACCACCATAATGCAGTAGCGAACGCCCATGAAAAAAGAGGTTTGCTTGAAAAGTTCCTTAATGTGACTAATTTTGTTTTACTTTAATGAAATGCTTGTTAGTATCTCAAACGTTTTGTCCTTCTTGCTCAAAGTGCATTACTTTACTTCTGACTGAACTTATTGGAGTTTTCTTCGGCTGCTTAACAGGACAGCTGTTCACTGACAGCGGCTCTTGCTTGTCATTTTTGTAATTGATGAGAGTCGCTGCTCAGCTTGCCGACCTCAGCTAGCCGGTCGCCATATAATTACGAGAACTTCAATAGAAGCCTTCGCACGATGGCGCAAATACCGGTGTTGAGTTTTGCCTTGTCTGTAAAAGACCGTTTACGCAATACCGAATCACCGCTGTACACAGCGACAACGCTGCTAGCGACATTTTTCATGACGCATTGTGTAGACGTATAGAGCTCATAAAATTAAGCTGCTATGTCTTTTCATGTTCTACTTATCTGCTGGCGCAAAACGTTCGTTATCAATATACTCACTAACGTGCAATCTTTTAACAATTTTTCTTCAACGAGAGAACATGTGCACCGCAGAAATGCTTAATACCTGTTGTATTATCACGTGGTGGTGACGATGAAGAAGGCAGCAGTCACTCTGGTAGAAACGAAACTGCCCATTGGGAAAACTTGTGCCCAGAAAATGAGTAACTCAATGTACACGCAAAAGAACGCTGTACACTGATAGCGGCAATAAATGTCGTTGGCCTTCCGTGTTCTGATCATCGGCAGAACGCGTGGTCCTCTATTCGTCAGCGATGGAAACTGCGCATGGTTTTAATAGTAATTTTTGCGGTTTTGCATCACAAAATCACTATGCGATTATGGTGGACGCCCGTAGCGGAGGGCTCCGGAAATTTTGACCCCCTGGGTTTTTTTTTTTAATTTAAATGATGAAATAGGAGAGGTTGGTGCCATTATAGTGGCACCGGCTACTCCTTCTCGCTTAGAAGACGAAATATGTAGTAACAAAAAATAATAAGGGCACAAAATGCAGTACAGTGGAACACACAGGAAAATACGCACAGCCGAACATCACATGGCAGTTCATATACGTCTAATAGGTTCATATGTACACAAGTGTTGTATGACAAGTTCATATGGGAAAAGTCAGTTCACATTTGCGCATTCAAACTCAAATATTCTGTATTGCTTGACATACACAGGAAAACACACTGACACAAATGATGACACATAAAATCAAACGCACTATCTCAAACATAACACAATTCCTTCAGTATCAAGGGAAAGTCGACATCGTGTGCAGTAGGTCAATATTTCCATAAAATATTAGATTCTTCAAGAAACTTCTTGAAGGCGACAAGCGCTTTTTCTGAAGACTTGCCGTTGGCCATGGACCTAGTATTTTCTGCAATGCGAAAGGCCTCCTATCTAAAAGTCTCAGACTTGCTCGTAATATTTTACAGCGAAAGCTGTTATGAGATCATTTCACCGGCCGTTTTTGGCGCCCTAGTTGTCCGCCGCCGCCGCCGCCGCCGCCGGTGTCCGTAACCAGTATCGCTCGAAATAAGAAAAAAAACGAAATAAGAAAAAAATTCCAGGATGCAACGAGGTTCGAACCTGCGCCCTCTGCGTGGGAGCCCAGTATTCAACCTCTGAGCCATGCCGGTGCCTGAAACTGCTTTGCAAAAAGGTCCTATACAGTCTTCATGTCGGGAAGGAACCACATTAGCATATGCCATATAGCGTCGTAGAAGAGTAAAATAAGCACCGAGCGTGGCACAACGCGAATTCTGTAACTAGGCGTCACATAATGCGACGTGCGCAACGAGTAGTTTGCTGAATGCTTCCAACCAAGGAGGTTTAAACCTCCTTGCTTCCAACCATTACAGGGCTCTGCCATAATTCTTCGTCGTCATCAGGCACAGCATCAACAAAGTGCGCATAATGCCTTACATGCGTTTAGCAGGTACAACGGCTCTCCGTAGAATGACGAAAAATGGCACAGTGCCTGCTTCTTTTCTTCTCAAAAATTACAATGATTTATAGCGTAGTGGGTTCCTCGCAAGTGCACTTGTATTGATTGCCAAGGAAGCCCATAAGCGCATGATCCATTTCCTCGGGGTCTCAGTAAAATTACAATGATTTAGAGCGTAGTGGGTTCCTCGCAAGTGCACTTGTATTGGTTGCCAAGGAAGCCCATAAGCGCATGATCCATTTCCTCGGGGTCTCAGTAAAATTACAATGATTTATAGCGTAGTGGGTTCCTCGCAAGTTCACTTGTATTGGTTGCCAAGGAAGCCCATAAGCGCATGATCCATTTCCTTGGGGTCTCAGTAAAGTTCTTCGCCCCCCCCCCCCTTCTCTCTCCCACGTCAACGTATGTTATACAGCATGACGGGAGAGGGAAATAGCGACCGGGCGTCACCCAATGCAAATTACATAACTGGTGGGCCGTTTAAAGCTTCCAATCTATTACAAAGGGCTGAGCCATAATTATTCATCGTTATCAGTCGTCGCCTCAACAAAGTGCATATAATGCCTTACAGACGTGTAGCCGGTGCCTCGCTTCTCCGCAGAATGACAAATAATGGCTTAGTAGGTGCTTCCCAACATCACAAAAATTGTGATTTATGGCGTAGTGGGTACCTTTCTAGTGTACTTGTATTGTAGCCTCAAGAGAGCTTACAACGGGCTCTAGAAACGCCGCTCTTCCAGCTTTCGCTGTGACTGTGCTGCGGTTTCAGCGCAGGCCTGGCGTCTTTTTTCGCTGTGATTCATATTTTTTGCACGCGTTAAGTAGATGATGTACATCTTCGTCAGGGTGGCCGCAGGAACATTCTGTGCTAGACGCACGGTTTATCCTGTGTAGGAAGTGTCGCGTAAATGCTGTGCCAAGCCGTAGGCGGTGGACTAATACTTCAAATCTCCTATTTTTCCTCAAGTCTGATGGAATGCGTAGTTTTATGCCAGGGTCTATTGAATATAAGTCCGAACTTTTAGACTTTTCATCGAACCATTTGTCTTTGGTGAGGCTACAGGTTGTCTGTCTCAGGAATAGGCGGATTTCATTGTGAGAAATTGGAAGGCTAATTGTCTCTTCGTTATTGTGTGCCCGATTTGCCGCGGCGTCCGCTGCAGTGTTTCCTGGAATGTTGCAGTGACCTGGTATCCACTGAAATGCGATCCCGTGATTCATTGCTTTTGCTTTTGCGTGTTCTTTTAGGGTTTCATATAATAGGGAAGAGTTCAGATAATATTTTCTAGTACTTTGTAAAGACGCTAGAGCGGGCTGTGAATCGCTAAAAATGACCCATTTTTGCTCCTTTTTTACTCATGTTATAAAGCGCAACGCGGATAGAATTGCAAAGAGTTCCGCAACGGTAGAAGTCGTCACTCTACATAATTTAAATGTCTGCTCTACTGCCAAATGTGGAATGACAAAAGCCGAAGGGGAGAAATTTGCATGGCAAGAACCGTCTGTATACACGTGACTATACTGTGGTTATAGGGTATAAATCTGAAATAGTGCCAGCTGCTGCGCGAATATCATGAACATGTCCCTTTTAGATATTATTCCCTCAACCGACCACTGTATTTTTGGTCTTGGCAGCATCCAAGGAGGGAAATTAATATCTACTCTGCTTATCTCATATCTCGGTAATAGTGATTTATGTTCTTGAACAATATTGTGAAGCTTACATTTATTTCTTTCTATATGCGCGAGGTTCAATGGATGCGTCTCGTGCTGAGTTAAAATGCCGTAAACATGTCGACAAGTTTCGACTGTTCGTATGACTGAAAATGGCGGATGACGAGCTTCAGCTATTACGAGAGGACTCGAAGTTGCCTGTGGGACTCCTAGGCACACCCTTAGCCCCCTTGCCAGTAACCTCTGAAGGCGTTCCTCGGTAGTTTGCGATAACCCCTGGAGAATAGGTGTCGAATAAGCAATCTTTTGCTTTATTAGTGCGTTATGCACTTGCAATAGTGAAGAGACTGATCCCCACCATGCTGTGCAAGCGAGTCGACGGAGTACGTTTACAACTATGTTGACTTGTTTTTCTAATGTGCGAATGTGCGACGCCCACGACAGCTGTCTGTCAAGGATAACGCCAAGAAATTTATGTTCTTTCACCAACGTCAACGTTTGTCCTTCCACTGTAAGATTGAAATTATTCACCTGTCGTCTAGTGAAAGGTGGTACCGCTGTCTTCGCATACGGGATACTCATACCTCTTTCCTTCAAAAAATTGTCGATAATGTTAAGACCCTGTTGCAGCATTGCTTGAACTTCGCTTATATCTGATCCTGAGGCCCATACGCAGATGTCATCTGCGTAGAGTGAATACCGCAATCCAGTTGGTAACTTTCCCGGTAACGCTGCCATTACACAGTTGAAAAGGAGTCGGCTTAGCACATTCCCTTGTGGAACGCCCTGTGTGACGGAATGGTAATTACTTTGTCCCTCAATTGTTATCATGTATATTTTCCTTTCACTTAAAAAATTTGAAATCCATCGCAGCGATCGACCACATAATCCAAGTTCTAATATCCCAGCCAGCACGTGAATGTGACTAACAGAGTCGAATATGGAGGGTAAAACTTCGAGAACTTCAACCATGTAAGAGGAAGATTATTTCTACTGTTTCATCGCAAAATAACTTGCTAGTCCTTGGAGGAGCTGCCGTAGATGATAGTCACTGTAAAACCCTAGCCTTAGGTCCTAAATACTGTTTTAAGCCGAACCTGAAACCAATAGACGTTTTAAGTTTGCCGCGTACAATCACTAGACTTGTTCCTGAAGAAGAGCGTTCCCACTGCATTTCAGACTGCGTTGCTAGCATCAAGGGTTCTAATATGCATCTCAAGTGTTCTGATCCTGTCCAGCCTTTGGTTAATTACTGTGTCGAAAAGAAACTCAGGCCAGTAATTTCAGATAAGGAAGGGTTTTTTGTAATTATGCCGGACAGTTTGTTCTCAGAAAAAGCATTAACAGCCATAGAAAAGAATTTTAGGACGGTAAAACTTAAGCCATCGGTAGTCAGGCAACGTGCTGTCGACCTTTTGTTAAGACATAATCTTGAGAGAATAGCTTGTAATGTCAAGAAGGCTAAATCACTTACTTTAGAATTGTTTTTTTCAGCCAAAACACATAAGAACGAGATCCCATTTCGAGCAATCGTTTCAGAGCAAGGCACCTGGCAAGTCGCTGTATCTAGTTATTTGCAGAACTGCTTAACCTCTTTGAGTTTTTCAGACCCTTTTCGTATGCGTAATTCTCAGGCACTAGTTCAGTTCCTCTCCGAGGAGAACCCCGGCTGTTGTAAGGCTTTCAGTATGGATATTGAAGACCTGTATTATTCTTTGCCGCATGAGGACCTGTTAAAGTGCGTTAATGATTGTATTAACGAACAAGCGCACCAGACGATTTTCACCGATAAATGTGGTGTTTCTACCGGGGCATTTCTAGAAATCCTTTCCATGTATTTAAAGTCGACGCTTGTAGGTTGGAAGGAAGGCGTTTATGTGCAGAAATCAGGGATATGTATTGGTTCTAAGGTTGCTCCGGTTCTTAGTGATTTATACCTTAGCAAGATTGACAATCTTTTGGAAGGCGCCTTAGGTAATTCGGTTATTAAGGTTTTTTCGTTATGTTGACGATTACTTGATCTTTTGTAGTGGTGAGGACTTTGAAAAGGTGGTAACTTCCGTGAGCGAAAAATTTGAAATTAATGGAGGTGGGCTGAGCTTTACAAAAGAGGTGCCTCAGAATAATGGAATACAATTTCTAGACATTTCATTAACGTTCCAGAAGAACCACGTGTGCTGGCAGTATTCTCCTAGATCTTCGAAACCGCTGTTAAATTTTCGTCGAAGCACTCGAAGGTTGTAAAAAACGGTATCGCCATGTCTTGCCTTAAATCAGCCCTCACCAAGTCGTGTGAGCACAAAATGAGTGATAGCTTTAACGCACAGGTTACGCGTCTTTTAGATGTAGGGTATCCTCGTGATGCAGTGGCCACGGTCGCTGAACGTTTAAAGAAGTCTATTGTGTTAAGTCCGAGCATGGTTGCAGAAAGCGATAAGAAGAACGTGTCGTAGGTATACCGTACATTCATTGCGTGTCTCACAGGCTAAAGAAAGTAGGAAGTAGATACGGCGTTAATGTTGTTTTCACGGCTGCCAATAAGCTAGGTAAGATTTGCGCCGCGGTGCAGAGGAAGAATGAGCGAGTAAAGACAAGAAGCGGACCGATATTTGTTTCGTAAAACACACCAACAAATTCACTGATTGCCGTACGAGTGTGGTGTATAAGATCCCTTTCAGCTGCGGTCGCTTCTACGTAGGACAAACGGGCCGGTGCATAAACCAGAGATTGTTGGAACATAAGAGATCGCTAACAGGAGGCTCACCTTCTAATCTATCTTTACATTGCCGAGATTGTAAGTGCACGCCAAAATTCGATGAATGCGCAGTGTTGTACCGTCATAGAAATGAAGAAACGCGCCTGATGATAGAAGCATGGCATATCGAGAATAGTGGTAACGCATGCGTGAGCCAACCGTCGATTAACTTGCATAAAGATGAAATCAAATGCCTTAACAGTTATCTTCAACGTAGACCGCCACGCGTGCAGGATTGATAGGTTCGCCTGTTGCATGGGCATGCGCAGATAAGTTTCGTGCCTTCTTTCTTTTCAGCCGTTGTGCGTCTCTTCAGTTGTTAGTCGGCGTTTGTGGTGTCCTGACTTCTTTCTTGTGTCCTTGTTTGCACGCCCTGTCTTTTTAGAATGAGTCGAATGACCTTTGAATGTCGAGAGATACCGCAATTATGACGTTTCCACACATGCGTTCGTGCTCAACGCATGTGACAATATCTAATACCGCATCCATTGTGCATCGCCTTTGCCGAAGACCTGTCGTGTAGTCTGACAGCACTTTTGTATGTTCACACCACCATTGAAGTCGACTGTTTACCATTATCTCCATCAAATTACAGAGACAGCTTGTGAGACAGAGTGGGCGGAAGAATTCAAGGCATAGAGGGGTCTTTCCTGGCTTTAGGACTGGAATTATACGACCTAATTTCCATGAATCAGGAAGAGTCTCTGATATCCACATATCGTTAAATAGCTCTAGCAGTGCCATTCTACCTGCTGGTCCAAGGTTCTTCAGCATCATATACGTAACTCCATCTGGTCCCGCAGCTGTCTTTGTACGATATAACTCAAGAGCACTCTTCAGTTCGTCTAAGCTAAACTCACAATCAAGTTGAGGGTGTTGCGACATAAAACACGCACGCACCTTTTGATTGGCAAGTGCTTTGGAACTTGTAAATTGTGGGCATGTAATTGTAATTCCCGGTCTGGTTATGAGCCGACAGAATTCGTCGGCAACATCTGCTTGCGGGGTGTTAAGGGCTATGGCAAGAGCTCGGAAAGGATTGCTCTGGGTAACTGGAACGCTGAAGGATCGGACAACCACCCATATTCCAGGAACAGGAGTGAAAGCACTCAAAGACGAGCAGTATTCTCGCCATCGTCTCCTACCTAATTTCTGTAAGCGACGGTGTGATGTTGAGTGAGTTTTTTGTGCCGTCTTGTAGTCCTCGAGTTTCCCGCGGCGACGGTAAGCCTGTTCTGCACGTCTTCTGACTGCTCTTAAGCGTTCGTATTCTCCGTCAACTGCAGCATACTCATTTGGGACAATGACCTGCTTAGTGATAATCTTATAAGAGTCACACAGTATAGTTGTAAAGTTGCTAAGTTTGGCTTTTCGCCTACTGCACTCGTTATGCGATGACGAAAATGCTGCCAGTTAGTATATTTTGAGTAGCGCTGAGTCCTTGTGCTCCGCATGAGCCGATGTTTTACCAGAATCGGGAAGTGATCACTGCCATGCGTTTCTATATCCGTTGACCATTCAGAACCCTCAAGAAGGTCATGTGAGCATAGCGTGACATCGATACAGCTGGAGTAACGATACCCTCTTAGAAAAGTTGGAGAGCTATCATTTAGCACTGTCAGCTTGCATTTCTCGGCAGCGCATTCAATAACATGTCCGCGAGAATCAGTATGTTCACTGCCCCAGATTACGTTATGAGCGTTGAAGTCCCCACAAACCAACACACATGTGTCTGCGATATCAAACACATTCACCAGGCTGTCTAAAGATATTTTGCTGGAAGCTTGTAGATAAAGGCTTATCACAGTGACACATCTATTTCTAAAAGTTATTTTACATGCCACAAACTCCGGTATATCTGAGTCATTAGACTGTATTAAATAGGACGGCAGATCTTTTCTAACGCATAGCATCGCTCTGCTGTTTCCAGCTCTGCGCGATGATTTGTATATCACGTAGTTAGAAAGTCGAAAATCATCTCGCACACGTGCCTCCTGTATGCATAACACAGGAAAGTTATGTTGAGCGAGTAATTTACGAAATCAGCTGCCTTATTACGAAGGCTGTTAGCATTCCACTGATATCTGAAGACATTGTCATAGCGACTATTCATAGTAAGCCTGCCGTGAAGCTGACTGAGGTTGTGGGAGCACTAGCGGCTCCATCGACAGTAATGTTTTTACCTCCGGTAGCTTGTTTCCTTGTGGAAGGCCGCTGAGAATTGCACGAAGAGCTGTGAATAGCATCGGTAGGATCACTTGAGCCAAAGATACAGACGAGGGATCATTAACTGGCGCTTAAGCTCCGTCCGGGGTCGGAGCAGGCAGTCGAGGAGGAGCATCAGATGACCGCTGAGATGGTTTCTGTGGCAGGAGTGTACGCTGAGGTAATCGCTGGGATGATGTTTGATCAGGTGTCTGCCGTGGTGCCTGGGAGAGGTGAGCACCATTCTCTGAGAGCAGATCGTGTCGCTCGCTGACCGGAGGTTGTCTGCGCGGTTTCTTTAGAACTGTAGAATAACTCATTTTGTCCGCTTGGTCCTGCTCTTCGTAGGCATTTGAAGCCGCATATCTTACAGTGTCAGGGTTAGGTGGGGGCGCATTATGTGGAGGTGACCTTCCATATGCCCACTCCTGCTTGCTTAATCTTTAGGCAGCTCTGTTCTGAAGGCATCCGGAGTAGGAAGCTGTATGATTTCCTACACAGTTGGCGCACTTTGGCCACAGCACGGACTTGCACTGCGAGTGGTCGTGGTTCTCTGAGCATATCTTGCAGCGACGTGGACTGTGACAGTTCTTGGCTAAATGGCCAAATCTCTGGCAGTTGTAGCACCTCAGGGCAGGACCAAGGCGTTCTTCAACAGGATGACTCGTGAAGCCCAGATGCACCCTTTCCGGCATTGGCCTGTCTTCTCTGAAGGTCAGTATAACAGTTCTCAGAGGGTGAGATTCTATCGCACTGTTTTCTTGTCTTTTGAAGAGTGCCTGACGGCGGGCAGATGCCACACCAACATCCTTCAAGAAATCAACCAGTTGCTCCTCGGTGTATTGAAGTGGGACATGGCGTATCTTGCCGACGTTTCTCGTATAAGATACTGGGATATAAGGCTTGACTCCCAATCCAGCCACTTCATTCATCGTTAGGAGATGCTTTGCCGATGACAGAAGAAACGTTGACAGAAAAGCTTCCATCTCTGTTTACGCGGAACGACTGGACTTTTTCATTTGCCGCTGAGACAATTTCCGAAGCAGCACGGTTTGGATTCACATGCCAGAAGCTGTTGCCTTACTCTGACGGTTGAAAGACGACTGGAATTCCCTCCGGTCGTTTCTTTTTATAGGTCACGTAGGTAAACGGCGTGAAAATACAATCAATTTCTTCTTCACTTAAGTCATAGGTCGATGTACTATCATCGTCGATGCGAGGTTACTTGGCTTCGCTTTCGCCTGTCTCAGCCAAGGTCTCTGAAGGTACGCTGGTATGAACTGCAGCGTTTAGTACTAGCATCGCCGGTTTGATAACGTGGTTCGCATGCTGTGACATTCCCGAATGCTGGGCCGGTTCTGTGGCACTCACGTGCCTTAGAACGCGCTGCCGGTCATATGGCTCGTGCCGTCGTCGTTCTCTGCTGCCTCCTGCCGTAGTGGTAGAGACGCCCTGGAGAGCGCAGCGAAAACTCACAATAATGCGCGAGATCTTCAACGCATATGTATCCCTCAGAGTGCCTGTTCTCTCTGGCCAGCAGTAGAAAGTCTCAAACCAGCTCTTGTTCTTCAAAAAACAGAGAAAGAATAGCTCACCAAAGAGGCAGCGGCCGCTCGGTGGAACGTCTTCTTCTTCTGCTCGGCTTTTGCGTTAGCACAATTTAGCCGAATGCTATCTCCACACTGGCGTATATTTACGGCATCGCTGTGAAACTGTGGACGAAAATTCCGTAAATTTACAAAAAAGTGCCGAGGGCTTTACCCTGAGGAGCATATTATGACACCAGGAGAGTGCCCCTTGACCTTACAGTGCATGCTTCACTCCATAGTCCACAAGAAAACAGTGGTCTCATTACCGTGCTCCTTATGATCCACTGAACTCAATTTTTACCTAACGCTCGTTCCTAATGCCAGACAAAGGTAGCAAGCCAAGGACTTCTTGAATTAATACGCCTGCATTTCGTCTCTCTGTACCTTCATTTGTCTTAAACAAAGCTTTATTCTTACTGAGTAAAGAAAGAGTCGATGCAAATGGAAAGAAAGCTGTCAGTCTGAGCTATATAAGCGAATCCGCCGCAAAAAGTATGGCCTATCATGTCGGCATTTCAGTTCATTTCCTCCCCAGAAGTACTCAAACGCGTTCGTACATTTGGGCATGCACATTGTACAGACGGCTCCACTGTTAAAGGAACACTTGCATTTCGGGTAGTCCGGATCTCTCTCCTGCAAAAGCATAGTGGCTTAGATTTGCATAACACTACTTATTTGCTTAACACTACTCTACCTCATGATAGACTAGTAACGTGCACGAACAATTTTTCCGCACCACTAGCCGGTAGGGGGCCAACAAAATCAAAGTGCTCGTTCGAGTGTTTCCTTTAACAGTGGACCGTACTGTACATGTGTTCTAAATATTCTACGTAAGCATTGTTTGAGAGCACTAGAAAAAAAATAATAAATTATGACGACCGCCTTAAACGATTCTTACACTTGCGACTTCTTTGTGTCCGCAACACCTAGCAGCGATATTTTTTAATCATTTTTCTTTCCATGCGGTCGCCTAAGCCGTGTAGCTTGGAACCTCGGATCCACCTCTCACAAGACCGACGATCCATATTTTTTTCTGCATTTAATGCAAAAATCGAACAAAAGAAAAGATTCTGGAACGAATACTCTAATTTTCCTTCGCAATGCACACTGAGGTTTTGGGACGCCACAAAGCAACTTTAGCTTAACAGGGCGCGACGTAAAATTATAAAAGGTTGCGTCTATAACTATTCTTCAAACATGCAAAATATAACGGCGCAAACTGTTGTATCTGTGCATGAATCAGCACTTTGTTTCTCCCCTTTCCATCCCGTTATTTCTGGGCTCTTCGTGCATTCGCACAATATTCAGCGTTTGACCGCGAAGTGTAACAAATATGCTGCGGTTTTTTCATTGCTCCTCTGTTTTCGAGCGAACGCGTACAGGATTACTCCCACACTACAGTAGTTTATAGTTAGGTAACCACAATATTTCTTTTACCTATGATGGCTCCGAGCAACCGCATGCCTGCGCTTCATTTTTGTTTATTCGGTTTCTATTGCGTAGCGAAATAATATCTGCGGACTCTTCCATAAATTATGTTTATACCGCTTCGATTGCCGCTAGTAACCTTAATTTGATTTAGGTGCCAGAAGCCGGCAATTGTTTTCACCTACCTAAGTTAAGAGGTTTTAAGCTCGAAATCTGAAAAATTGATTGTAACGCAGTTGTTTCGAGCTGGGATGATTATTTATCCAGCGAGACGTAGTTTAAGCTATTGGAAGTCCAGCAATTCACAGGAACGAAAACGATAATGTACAGCCATGAGAGCCCGACTAAACATCTGTAGAGATATTGCGGGTTCTTGGATGATGATACCATCTTTACAAGGAAATGTTGCCACAGGGATAAAGTTATGCAGCAGCTTGGTTCCCTCAAGCACTCGCACATTAGATGCCCAGCAGCACTACCCATAGAAACTTAGCTTTAAAGAGTGAAAACTTTATGAGGGTATAACAGAGCTTAACAGAATTTTAATACTCATATGGCTGGGACGTAACATGCACGCAGAAATCAAAGTTATAACTTGCCTAGTAAATTAGGTGTCTACTAATATTGCACCTGAGAACAAAATGAAGCCAACGAGGACAGAGAAAATTACCTGGGGCTGTTTCATTAGAATGCAGAAATATAAAAGAACACGAAAATAGCTCTAACAGAAAGGAAAACACTGCAGGCGGTAGGTGCATCCACAACATCCAAGAGAGGTTCTATTCTTACATGTTTTCCCTTTCTTCATAAAATTACGCAGCAAATATGCGTAATGCCTGGGTTCGCACCTATAAGCGATGGCGCACGGTAAACTTCCTATGATGTCCAAATTTTACTGTCATCACTATAACATAGAAAGAGAGAGAGAGATTATAAATTGAGGGAAAGGCAGGGAGGTCAATCAGAATTCTCAGAATCAGAAATCAGAAATCAGAAACTTAGCTTCCACTAAGGAAGGGGAAAAAGATGGAAAGCAAAGCGGTGGGAAAAGCACACGCGCCATAAAAAAACAAAACATATATGAATAAAGGAAGGCGCAGAGCGGGAGTCCTACAGCCTATTCAATAGGCCACTGCCACTCAAAAAAATCACACCATCTCCGCTAAAGGGGTCCATGAGGCGATGGAAGCAGCGTTTCGGCATCTCGAGCCCGCGTTTCAGAGGGCAAGTGGAGAGGGGAGGGGATTAGGGAGGGGAAGTGGAGAGGGGAGTGGTAGTGGGGAGGGGAGAGGGCGAGAGGAGAGGGGGAAGTGATAGATGGGGAGGGGAAGGGAGAGGGGAAATTTGGGAGAGGGGGAAAGTGTGAGAGGAGGTGTCTGGAGAGGGTTGTGCATGCGCAGTAAGGGTGGACGCCGCACACCACCACCACCACCACCACCGGTTGAACTCCACCATAAGATACTTCGCATCTAAAAGTTCAGTAAGGCCTTAATTGATTTCCGTGTGAAGACAGTTCGGGTCGGCATTCTAGCACTGACTGTTCCGACTAGGGTCTGGTGTGTTCCTCACGGATTTTTTGTCATCATTAGCAATCTCTCGAATTCTCATTGCAGCGTCTGTTCTTGTGAACGGGATGGATTCCACGTGTGCAGAGCTGCTCGATCTGCACATGAAGACGGCGTGCCACAACATAAAAATTAATAATGAACTGCGAGAATTTTTAATGTTTACTGCAGCTGGAATATTTCAAGACGTTCAAACAACATGTATGATTTTGTTCAATCTCATTTCAATATTATATTTTGTCGAGATGTTAGTGCCTTCATTTAGCATCGTCTACTCCTTTTCACGGATATAAGGCTTAGTGAAAATCTCAGTAGTCGTGAAAGGAAACTACATAAAATCGCGCTTAGAGAGAAAGTTTCTATAATTCAGTCAAGCCATAGCATATCCCATAAGCACAAAGTCCATTCACCCTTTGACACTAAAGACGACACAAAATACAGTCCAGGTGCACAACATTAGAATTCACATAAAATTCAGTGAGCACCAATATAAAATTCACATGGAATTCACATAAAATTCAACACCAATATAATAACAAATAATGCTACACATATATTCCACTCCCACAGCATGCAACACACAATAAGTTTACATGTAAAGCGAAACATAACGCGACATGGTCAGGTTAAAGTACATACACAAAACCAGCTTTCGCAATGTCTACTGCACGCATAACTTTTAAATTTCGAAAGAAAAAGCTAGTTTTTAGAAATATTTTAGGGCGCTCCGCATTCCATATTGAGTAAACATAGCCAATACAAACTAGCACCCCGGCTTCCTTGGAGTCTTCGTTTGTGACATACATATGGTCACCGCAAACACCACACACACACACACACACACACACCACACACACACACACACACACACACACACACACACACACACACCACACCAACACATACAACATACATACATACATACCATACATACATACATACATACCTACAAAATACATACATAAGACATACATACATACATATACATACATACATACATACATACGCAAACTCACAAACACACGTATATCGAACCACCGCGCTTTTCATCCTCCTCAACTAACCTATAAATCAGTTATGTGACCAATTTTTTTGTCGTGTGGATGAAGACAGCACCCATGACAAGCAGAGCAAGAACAGAACGTATCTGTTGTCTTTTTATTGATCCATATCTCTAGAATTTTCTCGAAAATGTATACATTCGCGTTTCCTTCTGCTTTAACGTTCTTGGGCCTATTATCGACGCATCTTTTAGCTTGCATAAGTATTGTCGTTCGAGCTCTGGCATATGAACCTTGCAGAAATATCGCGCTTTATAGGAGAACAAGACCATGATGCAGGCCGGTAGCCCGGACTTTTTTTCGGGGTGGGAGGGGGGGCACTTGCTCAAAGCCTTGACTATTTGAGAAAAACGCCTATTTTCACTATTTATTTTCGGTAAAACGCCATATATCATAAAAATTTCGAGGGGGGCCCGGGCATCCGCCCCCCCCCCCCCCCCTCCGCCTGGCTACGGGCCTGCCATGATGGTTTATTTAAATAGTCAAATATGAAAAGACGTATTCGTCGTATCGCGCCTATTAGCCAGGTCCCCTTCTGGGGTAAACACGTCCTTGAAAGAGCGGAAGCTTTCGAGGCTGCACAAAGGCCTCGGTGAGATGCTGACAAACATGAGGCAGTTCTTTCGCTTGAAGGCTTGTGGAGCTATTTTTTCTTCCTTTTTTTTGTAAACATATGGTACGCTTCTAAGCTTGAACTGCGGCTCCACCGGATTCTGTGAGTCAAGAATCTGTCTTCTTCCTTTTTTCCGCACAGCATGCAAAGGATTTCCTCATGCCACTTACGTTCCTGTCTGCTGCATCCGAGTAGGCCGCCGAGATCAGTATGAGTTATTTACATGAAGAGTATCGCGCTCGCTTCAAAAGCTGTGCGCCTTTCAATTAGGGTGGCCGAATCGATCACAAAACGCAAACAATAAGATCGCGTCAGCTAGTCAACTGAATTGTCATAGTCCCTTGCGGTAAAATAGAAACAACGCGAGCTGATTCGCAGTGTGTCCCAATATCTTGACAGGAATTAATTGTTCGTAGGAAGTTTTAGCGTTACCTTTTGTATAGATATCTTCATCGCGTTCACTCGTTCCTTTGAAAAATAGTTGGCATGATATCGTACAATAGAGTAGAGTAGAGTAGCGACTTGAAATGGAGGTCTTTTACTGGACAACA